>NC_045138.2:13943433-14158333 GCF_008831285.2 Nymphaea colorata | reverse complement strand
AGTTAAGAAAATTGTCTTCAATGCCTCAATTAAAAGATTATGTGTTGAAGGTTTCATATTTTGGAAATGCATAATGACAAGTTTAAATCTTTATCCTTTTGACAAACATCCATTTTCACTTCAATGTCCTTTGAACGTTTTTATTGGGATGATTATATGCCAGCCTACATCCAAAAAAATGTGGATTACGTATCTAGACTCAACTTGAATTCCAAATCCAACATCTAAACAGATCAGGTTAGACCTCTGATCTAGTCCATGGATCCAAAGTCTAAATCCCACACCTTGTACCGATCAGATGAGACCTATGATCCAAACCATAGATCTAAATTTTAAATCTAATACAACTTAGATCAGATTAGACCTCTGATCTTGACATGAGATTTAAAATTCAAATGCAACTTTACGTTGGGTCAGATTAGACTTCTGAGCCATAAGCCGGTTTCAAAGTTGAAATCTCACATCTGATCCATATCCACTTAGATCAAACCTCTGACCCTATGTACTTTATCGGTACATCTAAATCTAATTATTCAAAATCACCTATCTGGTTAACTTTGATGTTGCTGAATATTTGATCATATTTGTTATATTGATTTCTCATCAAACAAGTGTTGGGGCATAAGGTCACTGGTCTGAGAAGTTGATTAGGAATGGTTTTAGAAAAGGAGATGTTTGTTATATCAAAAGTTTATCTTATCCAACGATATCTTATATAGTGTTGATAGGATGATTGAAATAAACAATTGCGTCAAAGAGTAGGACATCTCAATGTTGGAAAATTAGATTTAATGTTGCCACTGAAAGACCTTGTGTTGAAGATTTCATATATAATAAATGCATACATGGAAAATTGAAATCATTATATTTATTATAGATATCCATTTTCTGTATAATGTCCTTTGAACTTGTTTATTGGGATGATTAGAAGTTACCCACAACAACGTCAAAATCGGAACAATTAGACCTTGATCTAGTCCATTGATCCAACATCTAAATCCAACACCTTAAACTGATCAGATTAGACCTCTGTCCAAACTGTACTTCCAAAATCTAAATCCAACATCTAAATCAGATCAGATTAGACTCTGATCTTGACCTGAGACTTAGAACTCAAATCCAACATCTAAACCCGGTCATATTAGACTTCTGATCTAGATGCCAAGCTCAAGGTCCAACTCCAACATCTAAACCGGATCAGGTTGACTTCTGATCCATTGCCCCTTGATGAAACCTTTGATCCAATCCACCTGATCTACGATCCGATCTATTCTAGTTCATTCATCCAAATACATGTCTGATTGACTTTGACATCTGACAAATCATGTATTGTGGCTAAGATGTTATTTTGTTTCAAAATAAATCTTAGGTCTGGGATCACGAACTAGGAGGTTGTTTAGGGATGGTTTGGGAAATGGAATGCAGATTATATGGACAATTTATGTTATTTAGTGTTGTCAAAATGAGTGATATAATCATTTGCATCGAAGATTAGGACATCTCAATGTAAGAAATTACCTTCAAAGTCTGTACTGGAAGATCTAGTGTTGGAAGGTTCATACTTAATCAATCCATACATTTAAAGTTGAAACCTTTATCTTTTTGAACAAACGTCTGCTTCCACTACATGTCCTTTGAAGGTGATCATTGGAGATTAGAAGCCTCCCTACATCATGAGAAAATGTGGATTATGTATTTAGACTCTACCCAAGTCAAATCCAACATGAAACCGGATCAGATTAGACCTCTGATCCATATGTCGCTCGATGGAACCTCTTATCCTATCCCACTTGAGCTACGATCACTTCTAATTCTGGCGATTCTTCCAACTAACTATCTGACTATCTTTGATGTTTGTCAAATCTTGGATATGTCTTTGATTTGTTTTCTCATCATATAAATGTTAGGTCTAGGAGCATAGGTCCATGAAGTTGATGAGGGATGGTTTGGGAAAAGGAGATCTCCTATTATATGGACAATTTATGTATTCCAACGGCATGTTGTATTGGTTGTCAAAATGATTGATATAAGCATTGTACCAAGTTTGGAGATCCCGAGTTACAGAAATTGTCTTAATGTCAATCCTCAATTAAAAGATTATGTGTTGAAGGTTTCATATTTTGAAATGCATAATGACAAGTTTAAATCTTATCCTTTTGACAAACATCCATTTTCACTTCAATGTCTTTGAACGTTTTTATTGGGATGATTATATGCCAGCCTACATCCCAAAAAATGTGGATTACGTATCTAGACTCACTTGAATTCCAAATCCAACATCTAAACCAGATCAGGTTAGACCTCTGATCTAGTCCATGGATCCAAAGTCTAAATCCCACACCTTGTACCGATCAGATGAGACCTATGATCCAAACCATAGATCTAAATTTTAAATCTAACCTACAACTTAGATCAGATTAGACCTCTGATCTTGACATGAGATTTAAAATTCAAATGCAACATTTACGTTGGGTCAGATTAGACTTCTGAGCCATAAGCCGGTTTCAAAGTTGAAATCTCACATCTGATCCATATCCACTAGATCAAACCTCTGACCCTATGTGCTTTATCTATGGTTACATCTAAATCTAATTATTCAAAATCACCTATCTGGTTAACTTTGATGTTTGCTGAATATTGATCATATTTATTATATTGATTTCTCATCAAACAAGTGTTGGGCGTAAGGTCACTGGTCTGAGAAGTTGATTAGGAATGGTTTTAGAAAAGGAGATGTTTGTTATATCAAAAGTTTATCTTATCCAACGATATCTTATATAGTGTTGATAGGATGATTGACATAAACAATTGCGTCAAAGAGTAGGACATCTCAATGTTGGAAAATTAGATTTAATGTTGCCACTGAAAGACCTTGTGTTGAAGATTTCATATATAATAAATGCATACATGGAAAATTGAAATCGTTATATTTATTATAGATATCCATTTTCTGTATAATGTCCTTTGAACTTGTTTATTGGGATGATTAGAAGTTACCCCACAACAACGTCAAAATCGGAACAACAGATTAGACCTTTGATCTAGTCCATTGATCCAACATCTAAATCCAACACCTTAAACTGATCAGATTAGACCTCTGGTCCAAACTGTACTTCCAAAATCTAAATCCAACATCTAAATCAGATCAGATTAGACCTCTCATCTTGACCTGAGACTTAGAACTCAAATCCAACATCTAAACCGGGTCATATTAGACTTCTGATCTAGATGCCAAGCTCAAGGTCCAACTCCAACATCTAAACCGGATCAGGTTTGACCTCTGATCCATGTGCCCCTTGATGAAACCTTTGATCCAATCCACCTGATCTACGATCCGATCTAATTCTAGTCATTCATCCAAATACATGTCTGATTGACTTTGACATCTGACAAATCATGTATTGTGGCTAAGATGTTATTTTGTTTCAAATAAATCTTAGGTCTGGGATCACGAACTAGGAGGTTGTTTAGGGATGGTTTGGGAAATGGAGATGCAGATTATATGGACAATTTATGTTATTTTAGTGTTGTCAAAATGAGTGATATAATCATTTGCATCGAAGATTAGGACATCTCAATGTAAGAAAATTACCTTCAAAGTCTGTACTAGAAGATCTAGTGTTGGAAGGTTTCATACTTAATCAATCCATACATTTAAAGTTGAAACCTTTATCTTTTGACAAACGTCTGCTTCCACTACATTGTCCTTTGAAGGTGATCATTGGGATGATTAGAAGCCTCCCTACATCATGAGAAAATGTGGATTATGTATTTAGACTCTGCCCAAGTCCAAATCCAACATTGAAACCGGATCAGATTAGACCTCTGATCCATATGTCGCTCGATGGAACCTCTTATCCTATCCACTTGAGCTACGATCACTTCTAATTCTGGTGATTCTTCCAACTAACTATCTGACTATCTTTGATGTTTGTCAAATCTTGGATTATGGCTTTGATTTTGTTTTCTCATCATATAAATGTTAGGTCTAGGATCATAGGTCCAGGAAGTTGATGAGGGATGGTTTGGGAAAGGAGATCTCTATTATATGGACAATTTATGTTATCCAACGGCATGTTGTATTGTGTTGTCAAAATGATTGATATAAGCATTTGTACCAAAGGTTAGGAGATCCCGAGTTAAGAAAATTGTCTTCAATGCCTCAATTAAAAGATTTTGTGTTGAAGGTTTCATATTTGGAAATGCATAATGACAAGTTGAAATCTTTATCTTTTTGACAAACATCCATTTTCACTTCAATGTCCTTTGAACGTTTTTATTGGGATGATTATAAGCCACCGTACATCCTGAAAAAATGTCGATTATGTATCTAGACTCGGCATGAATTCCAAATCCAACATCTAAACAAGATCAGGTTAGACCTCTGATCTAGTCCATGGATCCAAAGTCTAAATCCCACACCTTGTACCGATCAGGTGAGACCTATGATCCAAACCATAGATCTAAATTTTAAATCTAACCTACAACTTAGATCAGATTAGACCTCTGATCTTGACATGAGATTTAAAATTCAAATGCAACATTTACGTTGGGTCAGATTAGACTTCTGAGCCATAAGCCGGTTTCAAAGTTGAAATCTCACATCTGATCCATATCCCACTAGATCAAACCTCTGACCCTATGTGCTTTATCTATGGTTACATCTAAATCTAATTATTCAAAATCACCTATCTGGTTAACTTTGATGTTTGCTGAATATTTGATCATATTTATTATATTGATTTCTCATCAAACAAGTGTTGGGCGTAAGGTCACTGGTCTGAGAAGTTGATTAGGAATGGTTTTAGAAAAGGAGATGTTTGTTATATCAAAAGTTTATCTTATCCAACGATATCTTATATAGTGTTGATAGGATGATTGACATAAACAATTGCGTCAAAGAGTAGGACATCTCAATGTTGGAAAATTAGATTTAATGTTGCCACTGAAAGACCTTGTGTTGAAGATTTCATATATAATAAATGCATACATGGAAAATTGAAATCATTATATTTATTATAGATATCCATTTTCTGTATAATGTCCTTTGAACTTGTTTATTGGGATGATTAGAAGTTACCCACAACAACGTCAAAATCGGAACAGATTAGACCTTTGATCTAGTCCATTGATCCAACATCTAAATCCAACACCTTAAACTGATCAGATTAGACCTCTGGTCCAAACTGTACTTCCAAAATCTAAATCCAACATCTAAATCAGATCAGATTAGACCTCTGATCTTGACCTGAGACTTAGAACTCAAATCCAACATCTAAACCGGGTCATATTAGACTTCTGATCTAGATGCCAAGCTCAAGGTCCAACTCCAACATCTAAACCGGATCAGGTTTGACCTCTGATCCATGTGCCCCTTGATGAAACCTTTGATCCAATCCACCTGATCTACGATCCGATCTAATTCTAGTCATTCATCCAAATACATGTCTGATTGACTTTGACATCTGACAAATCATGTATTGTGGCTAAGATGTTATTTTGTTTCAAAATAAATCTTAGGTCTGGGATCACGAACTAGGAGGTTGTTTAGGGATGGTTTGGGAAATGGAGATGCAGATTATATGGACAATTTATGTTATTTTAGTGTTGTCAAAATGAGTGATATAATCATTTGCATCGAAGATTAGGACATCTCAATGTAAGAAAATTACCTTCAAAGTCTGTACTAGAAGATCTAGTGTTGGAAGGTTTCATACTTAATCAATCCATACATTTAAAGTTGAAACCTTTATCTTTTTGACAAACGTCTGCTTCCACTACATTGTCCTTTGAAGGTGATCATTGGGATGATTAGAAGCCTCCCTACATCATGAGAAAATGTGGATTATGTATTTAGACTCTGCCCAAGTCCAAATCCAACATTGAAACCGGATCAGATTAGACCTCTGATCCATATGTCGCTCGATGGAACCTCTTATCCTATCCACTTGAGCTACGATCACTTCTAATTCTGGCGATTCTTCCAACTAACTATCTGACTATCTTTGATGTTTGTCAAATCTTGGATTATGTCTTTGATTTTGTTTTCTCATCATATAAATGTTAGGTCTAGGAGCATAGGTCCATGAAGTTGATGAGGGATGGTTTGGGAAAAGGAGATCTCTATTATATGGACAATTTATGTTATCCAACGGCATGTTGTATTGTGTTGTCAAAATGATTGATATAAGCATTTGTACCAAAGGTTTGGAGATCCCGAGTTAAGAAAATTGTCTTCAATGCCTCAATTAAAAGATTATGTGTTGAAGGTTTCATATTTTGGAAATGCATAATGACAAGTTGAAATCTTTATCTTTTTGACAAACATCCATTTTCACTTCAATGTCCTTTGAACGTTTTTATTGGGATGATTATAAGCCACCGTACATCCTGAAAAAATGTCGATTATGTATCTAGACTCGACATGAATTCCAAATCCAACATCTAAACAAGATCAGGTTAGACCTCTGATCTAGTCCATGGATCCAAAGTCTAAATCCCACACCTTGTACCGATCAGGTGAGACCTCTGATCCAAACCATAGATCTAAATTCTAAATCTAACCTACAACTTAGATCAGATTAGACCTCTGATCTTGACATGAGATTTAAAATTCAAATGCAACATTTACGTTGGGTCAGATTAGACTTCTGAGCCATAAGCCGGTTTCAAAGTTGAAATCTCACATCTGATCCATATCCCACTAGATCAAACCTCTGACCCTATGTACTTTATCTACGGTTACATCTAAAACTAATTATTCAAAATCACCTATCTGGTTAACTTTGATGTTTTCTGAATATTTGATCATATTTGTTATATTGATTTCTCATCGAACAAGTGTTGGGCGTAAGGTCACTGGTATGAGAAGTTGATTAGGAATGGTTTTAGAAAAGGAGATGTTTGTTATATCAAAATTTTATCTTATCCAACGATATCTTATATAGTGTTGATAGGATGATTGACATAAACAATTGCGTCAAAGAGTAGGACATCTCAATGTTGGAAAATTAGATTTAATGTTGCCACTGAAAGACCTTGTGTTGAAGATTTCATATATAATAAATGCATACATGGAAAATTGAAATCATTATATTTATTATAGATATCCATTTTCTGTATAATGTCCTTTGAACTCGTTTATTGGGATGATTAGAAGTTACCCCACTCCAACGTCAAAACGGATCAGATTAGACCTTTGATCTAGTCCATTGATCGAACATCGAAATCCAACACCTAAAACTGATCAGATTAGACCTCTGATCCAAACCGTACTTCCAAAATCTAAATCCAACATCTAAATCAGATCAGATTAGACCTCTGATCTTGACCTGAGACGTAGAACTCAAACCCGACATCTAAACCGGGTCATATTAGACTTCTGATCTAGATGTCAAGCTCAAGGTCCAAATCCCACATCTAAACCGGATCAGGTTTGACCTTTGATCCATATGCCACTTGATGAGGCCTTTGATCCAATCCACCTGATCTACGATCCGATCTAATTCTAGTCATTCATCCACATACATGTCTGATTGACTTTGACATCTAACAAATCATGTATTGTGGCTAAGATGTTGTTTTGTTTCAAAATAAATCTTAGGTCTGGGATCACGAACTAGGAGGTTGATTAGCGATGGTTTGGGAAATGGAGATGCAGATTATATGAACAATTTATGTTATTATAGTGTTGTCAAAATGAGTGATATAATCATTGTCATCGAAGATTAGGACATCTCAATGTAAGAAAATTACCTTCAAAGTCTGTACTAGAAGATCTAGTGTTGGAAGGTTTCATACTTAATCAATCCATACATTTAAACTTGAAGCCTTTATCTTTTTGACAAACGTCTGCTTCCACTACATTGTCCTTTGAAGGTGATCATTGGGATGATTAGAAGCCTCCCTACATCATGAGAAAATGTGGATTATGTATTTAGACTCAGCCCAAGTCCAAATCCCACATTGAAACCGAATCAGATTAGACCTCTAATCCATATGTCGCTCGATGGAACCTCTTATCCTATCCACTTGAGCTACGATCACTTCTAATTCTGGTGATTCTTCCAACTAACTATGTGACTATCTTTGATGTTTGTCAAATCTTGGATTATGGCTTTGATTTTGTTTTCTCATCATATAAATGTTAGGTCTAGGATCATAGGTCCAGGAAGTTGATGAGGGATGGTTTGGGAAAAGGAGATCTCTATTATATGGACAATTTATGTTATCCAACGGCATGTTGTATTGTGTTGTCAAAATGATTGATATAAGCATTTGTACCAAAGGTTAGGAGATCCCGAGTTAAGAAAATTGTCTTCAATGCCTCAATTAAAAGATTTTGTGTTGAAGGTTTCATATTTTGGAAATGCATAATGACAAGTTGAAATCTTTATCTTTTTGACAAACATCCATTTTCACTTCAATGTCCTTTGAACGTTTTTATTGGGATGATTATAAGCCACCGTACATCCTGAAAAAATGTCGATTATGTATCTAGACTCGGCATGAATTCCAAATCCAACATCTAAACAAGATCAGGTTAGACCTCTGATCTAGTCCATGGATCCAAAGTCTAAATCCCACACCTTGTACCGATCAGGTGAGACCTCTGATCCAAACCATAGATCTAAATTCTAAATCTAACCTACAACTTAGATCAGATTAGACCTCTGATCTTGACATGAGATTTAAAATTCAAATGCAACATTTACGTTGGGTTAGACTAAACTTCTGAGCCATAAGCCGGTTTCAAAGTTGAAATCTCACATCTGATCCATATCCCACTAGATCAAACCTCTGACCCTATGTACTTTATCTACGGTTACATCTAAAACTAATTATTCAAAATCACCTATCTGGTTAACTTTGATGTTTGCTGAATATTTGATCATATTTGTTATATTGATTTCTCATCGAACAAGTGTTGGGCGTAAGGTCACTGGTATGAGAAGTTGAATAGGAATGGTTTTAGAAAAGGAGATGTTTGTTATATCAAAATTTTATCTCATCCAACGATATCTTATATAGTGTTGATAGGATGATTGACATAAACATTTGCATCAAAGAGTAGGACTAGAAGTTACCCCACTCCAATGTCAAAACCGAATCAGATTAGACCTCTGATCTAGTCCATTGATCCAACATCCAAATCCAACGTCTAAAACTGATCAGATTAGACCTTTTGTCCAAACCGTACTTCCAAAATCTAAATCCAACATCTAAATCAGATCAGATTAGACCTCTGATCTTGACCTGAGACTTAGAACTCAAACCAAACATCTAAACCGGGTCATATTAGACTTCTGATTTAGATGCCAAGCTCAAGGTCAAAATCCAACATCTAAACCGGATCAGGTTTGACCTCTGATCCATGTGCCCCTTGATGAAACCTTTGATCCAATCCACCTGATCTACGATCCGATCTGATTCTAGTCATTCATCCAAAAACATGTCTGATTGACTTTGACATCTGACAAATCATGTATTGTGGCTAAGATGTTGTTTTGTTTCAAAATAAATCTTAGGTCTGGGATCACGAACTAGGAGGTTGTTTAGGGACGATTTGGGAAATGGCAGATTATATGAACAATTTATGTTATTATAGTGTTGTCAAAATGAGTGATATAATCATTGTCATCGAAGATTAGGACATCTCAATGTAAGAAAATTACCTTCAAAGTCTGTACTAGAAGATCTAGTGTTGGAAGGTTTCATACTTAATCAATCCATACATTTAAAGTTGAAGCCTTTATCTTTTTGACAAACGTCTGCTTCCACTACATTGTCCTTTGAAGGTGATCATTGGGATGATTAGAAGCCTCCCTACATCATGAGAAAATGTGGATTATGTATTTAGACTCAGCCCAAGTCCAAATCCCACATTGAAACCGAATCAGATTAGACCTCTAATCCATATGTCGCTCGATGGAACCTCTTATCCTATCCACTTGAGCTACGATCACTTCTAATTCTGGTGATTCTTCCAACTAACTATGTGACTATCTTTGATGTTTGTCAAATCTTGGATTATGGCTTTGATTTTGTTTTCTCATCATATAAATGTTAGGTCTAGGATCATAGGTCCAGGAAGTTGATGAGGGATGGTTTGGGAAAAGGAGATCTCTATTATATGGACAATTTATGTTATCCAACGGCATGTTGTATTGTGTTGTCAAAATGATTGATATAAGCATTTGTACCAAAGGTTAGGAGATCCCGAGTTAAGAAAATTGTCTTCAATGCCTCAATTAAAAGATTTTGTGTTGAAGGTTTCATATTTTGGAAATGCATAATGACAAGTTGAAATCTTTATCTTTTTGACAAACATCCATTTTCACTTCAATGTCCTTTGAACGTTTTTATTGGGATGATTATAAGCCACCGTACATCCTGAAAAAATGTCGATTATGTATCTAGACTCGGCATGAATTCCAAATCCAACATCTAAACAAGATCAGGTTAGACCTCTGATCTAGTCCATGGATCCAAAGTCTAAATCTCACACCTTGTACCGATCAGATGAGACCTCTGATCCAAACCATAGATCTAAATTCTAAATCTAACCTACAACTTAGATCAGATTAGACCTCTGATCTTGACATGAGATTTAAAATTCAAATGCAACATTTACGTTGGGTTAGATTAAACTTCTGAGCCATAAGCCGGTTTCAAAGTTGAAATCTCACATCTGATCCATATCCCACTAGATCAAACCTCTGACCCTATGTACTTTATCTACGGTTACATCTAAAACTAATTATTCAAAATCACCTATCTGGTTAACTTTGATGTTTGCTGAATATTTGATCATATTTGTTATATTGATTTCTCATCGAACAAGTGTTGGGCGTAAGGTCACTGGTATGAGAAGTTGATTAGGAATGGTTTTAGAAAAGGAGATGTTTGTTATATCAAAATTTTATCTCATCCAACGATATCTTATATAGTGTTGATAGGATGATTGACATAAACATTTGCATCAAAGAGTAGGACTAGAAGTTACCCCACTCCAATGTCAAAACCGAATCAGATTAGACCTCTGATCTAGTCCATTGATCCAACATCCAAATCCAACGTCTAAAACTGATCAGATTAGACCTTTTGTCCAAACCGTACTTCCAAAATCTAAATCCAACATCTAAATCAGATCAGATTAGACCTCTGATCTTGACCTGAGACTTAGAACTCAAACCAAACATCTAAACCGGGTCATATTAGACTTCTGATCTAGATGCCAAGCTCAAGGTCAAAATCCAACATCTAAACCGGATCAGGTTTGACCTCTGATCCATGTGCCCCTTGATGAAACCTTTGATCCAATCCACCTGATCTACGATCCGATCTGATTCTAGTCATTCATCCAAATACATGTCTGATTGACTTTGACATCTGACAAATCATGTATTGTGGCTAAGATGTTGTTTTGTTTCAAAATAAATCTTAGGTCTGGGATCACGAACTAGGAGGTTGTTTAGGGACGGTTTGGGAAATGGCAGATTATATGAACAATTTATGTTATTATAGTGTTGTCAAAATGAGTGATATAATCATTTGCATCGAAGATTAGGACATCTCAATGTAAGAAAATTACCTTCAAAGTCTGTACTAGAAGATCTAGTGTTGGAAGGTTTCATACTTAATCAATC
Source organism: Nymphaea colorata (assembly GCF_008831285.2). NCBI lineage: Eukaryota > Viridiplantae > Streptophyta > Magnoliopsida > Nymphaeales > Nymphaeaceae > Nymphaea > Nymphaea colorata. The sequence continues at coordinate 14,146,685 of NC_045138.2, read as the reverse complement.
CATACATTTAAAGTTGAAACCTTTATCTTTTTGACAAACGTCTGCTTCCACTACATTGTCCTTTGAAGGTGATCATTGGGATGATTAGAAGCCTCCCTACATCATGAGAAAATGTGGATTATGTATTTAGACTCTGCCCAAGTCCAAATCCAACATTGAAACCGGATCAGATTAGACCTCTGATCCATATGTCGCTCGATGGAACCTCTTATCCTATCCACTTGAGCTACGATCACTTCTAATTCTGGCGATTCTTCCAACTAACTATCTGACTATCTTTGATGTTTGTCAAATCTTGGATTATGTCTTTGATTTTGTTTTCTCATCATATAAATGTTAGGTCTAGGAGCATAGGTCCATGAAGTTGATGAGGGATGGTTTGGGAAAAGGAGATCTCTATTATATGGACAATTTATGTTATCCAACGGCATGTTGTATTGTGTTGTCAAAATGATTGATATAAGCATTTGTACCAAAGGTTAGGAGATCCCGAGTTAAGAAAATTGTCTTCAATGCCTCAATTAAAAGATTTTGTGTTGAAGGTTTCATATTTTGGAAATGCATAATGACAAGTTGAAATCTTTATCTTTTTGACAAACATCCATTTTCACTTCAATGTCCTTTGAACGTTTTTATTGGGATGATTATAAGCCACCGTACATCCTGAAAAAATGTCGATTATGTATCTAGACTCGGCATGAATTCCAAATCCAACATCTAAACAAGATCAGGTTAGACCTCTGATCTAGTCCATGGATCCAAAGTCTAAATCCCACACCTTGTACCGATCAGGTGAGACCTCTGATCCAAACCATAGATCTAAATTCTAAATCTAACCTACAACTTAGATCAGATTAGACCTCTGATCTTGACATGAGATTTAAAATTCAAATGCAACATTTACGTTGGGTCAGATTAGACTTCTGAGCCATAAGCCGGTTTCAAAGTTGAAATCTCACATCTGATCCATATCCCACTAGATCAAACCTCTGACCCTATGTACTTTATCTACGGTTACATCTAAAACTAATTATTCAAAATCACCTATCTGGTTAACTTTGATGTTTGCTGAATATTTGATCATATTTGTTATATTGATTTCTCATCGAACAAGTGTTGGGCGTAAGGTCACTGGTATGAGAAGTTGATTAGGAATGGTTTTAGAAAAGGAGATGTTTGTTATATCAAAATTTTATCTTATCCAACGATATCTTATATAGTGTTGATAGGATGATTGACATAAACATTTGCATCAAAGAGTAGGACTAGAAGTTACCCCACTCCAATGTCAAAACCGAATCAGATTAGACCTCTGAACTAGTCCATTGATCCAACATCCAAATCCAACGTCTAAAACTGATCAGATTAGACCTCTGATCCTAACCGTACTTCCAAAATCTAAATCCAACATCTAAATCAGATCAGATTAGACCTCTGATCTTGACCTGAGACTTAGAACTCAAACCCAACATCTAAACCGGGTCATATTCGACTTCTGATCTAGATGCCAAGCTCAAGGTCAAAATCCAACATCTAAACCGGATCAGGTTTGACATCTGATCCATGTGCCACTTGATGAAACCTTTGATCCAATCCACCTGATCTACGATCCGATCGAATTCTAGTCATTCATCCAAATACATGTTTGATTGACTTTGACATCTGACAAATCTAAATCCAACATCTAAATCAGATCAGATTAGACCTCTGATCTTGACCTGAGACTTAGAACTCAAACCCAACATCTAAACCGGGTCATATTCGACTTCTGATCTAGATGCCAAGCTCAAGGTCAAAATCCAACATCTAAACCGGATCAGGTTTGACCTCTGATCCATGTGCCACTTGATGAAACCTTTGATCCAATCCACCTGATCTACGATCCGATCTAATTCTAGTCATTCATCCAAATACATGTTTGATTGACTTTGACATCTGACAAATCTAAATCCAACATCTAAATCAGATCAGATTAGACCTCTGATCTTGACTTGAGACTTAGAACTCAAACCCAACATCTAAACCGGGTCATATTTGGCTTCTGATCTAGATGCCAAGCTCAAGGTCAAAATCCAACATCTAAACCGGATCAGGTTTGACCTCTGATCCATGTGCCACTTGATGAAATATGACCTCTGATCTAGTCCATTGATCCAACATCCAAATCCAACACCCAAAACCGATCATATTAGACCTTTGATCCAAACCGTACTTCCAAAATCTAAATCCAACATCTAAATCAGATCAGATTAGACCTCTGATCTTGACGTGAGACTTAGAACTCAAGTCCAACATCTAAACCGGGTCAGATTAGACTTCTGATCCAGATGCCAAGCTCAAGTTCCAAATCCAACATCTAAACTGGATCAGGTTTGACCTCTGATCCATATCCCACTTGATGAAACCTTTGATCCGATCCACTTGATCTACGATCCGATCTAATTCTGCTCATTCATCCAAATACATGTTTATTAACTTTGACATCTCACAAATCATGTATTGTGGCTAAGATGTTGTTTTCTTTCAAAATAAATGTTACGTCTGGGATCACGGACTAGGATGTTGATTAGGGATGGTTTGGGAAATGGAGATGCCCATTATATGAACAATTTATGTTATTATTAGTGTTGTCAGAATGATTGATAGAATCATTTGCATCGAAGATTAGCACATCTCAATGTAAGAAAATTACCTTCAAAGTCTCTATTAGAAGATTTAGTGTTGGAAGATTTCATACCTAATCAATTTATACATTTAAACTTGAAATCTTTATCTTTTTGAGAAACATCTGCTTGCACTGCATTGTTCTTTGAAGGTGATCATTCGGATGATTAGAAGCCACCCTACATCATGAGAAAATGTGGATTATGTATCTAGACTCAGCAAAAGTCCAAATCCAACATTTAAACCAGATCAGATTAGACCTCTGATCCATATCTCACTCGATGAAACCTCTGATCCTATCCACTTGAGCTACGATCACATCTAATTCTATTGATTCTTCCAACTAACTATCTGACTATCTTTGATGTTTGTCAAATCTTGGATTATGGTTGTGTTCTTGTTTTCTCATCATATAAATGTTAGGTCTTGGATCATAGGTCTAGGAAGTTGATTAGGGATGGTTTGGGAAAAGGAGAGCTCTATTATAGGAACATTTTATGTTATCCAACGGCATGTTGTATTGTGTTGTGAAAATGATTGATATAAGCATTTGTACCAAAGGTTAGGAGATCCCGAGTTAAGAAAATTGTCATCAATGCCTCAATTAAAAGATTTTGTGTTGAATGTTTCATATTTTGGAAATGCATAATGACAAGTTGAAATCTTTATCTTTTTGACAAACATCCATTTTCACTTCAATGTCCTTTGAACGTTTTTATTGGGATGATTATAAGCCACCGTACATCCTGAAAAAATGTCGATTATGTATCTAGACTCGGCATGAATTCCAAATCCAACATCTAAACAAGATCAGGTTAGACCTCTGATCTAGTCCATGGATCCAAAGTCTAAATCTCACACCTTGTACCGATCAGATGAGACCTCTGATCCAAACCATAGATCTAAAATCTAAATCTAACCTACAAAGTTGATCAGATTAGACCTTTGATCTTCACATGAGATTTAAAATTCAAATATGACATTTAAGTTGGGTCAGATTAGACTTCTTAACCATAACCCAGTTTCAAAGTTGAAATTTAACATCTGATCCATATCCTACTTGATCAAACCTCTGACCCAATTTACTTTATCTACAATTACATCTATATCTAATTATTAAAAATCACCTATCCGATTAACTTTTATGTCTGCTTAATATTTGATCATATTTGTTATATTGGTTTCTCATCAAAGAAGTCTAGGGCATAAGGTCACTGGTCTGAGAAGTTGATTAGGGATTGTTTTAGAAAAGGAGATGTTTGTTATATCAAAATTTTATCTTATCCAACAATATCTTATACAATGTTGATAGGATGATTGATATAAACATTTGCGTCGAAGATTAGGACATCTCAATTTTGGAAAATAATCTTTAATGTTGCCACTGAAAGACCTTGTGTTGAAGATTTCATATATAATAAATGCGTAAATGGAAAATTGAAATCATTATATTTTTGATAGATATCCATTTTTTGTATAATGTCATTTGAACTTGTTTATTGGGATGATTAGAAGTTACCCCACTCCAACGTTCAACACTGGATCAGATTAGACCTCTGATCTAGTCCATTGATCCAACATCCAAATCCAACACCCAAAACAGATCATATTAGACCTTTGATCCAAACCGTACTTCCAAAATCTAAATCCAACATCTAAATCAGATCAGATTAGACCTCTGATCTTGACGTGAGACTTAGAACTCAAGTCCAACATCTAAACCGGGTCAGATTAGACTTCTGATCCAGATGCCAAGCTCAAGTTCCAAATCCAACATCTAAACTGGATCAGGTTTGACCTCTGATCCATATCCCACTTGATGAAACCTTTGATCCGATCCACTTGATCTACGATCCGATCTAATTCTGCTCATTCATCCAAATACATGTTTATTAACTTTGACATCTCACAAATCATGTATTGTGGCTAAGATGTTGTTTTCTTTCAAAATAAATGTTACGTCTGGGATCACGAACTAGGATGTTGATTAGGGATGGTTTGGGAAATGGAGATGCCCATTATATGAACAATTTATGTTATTATTAGTGTTGTCAGAATGATTGATAGAATCATTTGCATCGAAGATTAGCACATCTCAATGTAAGAAAATTACCTTCAAAGTCTCTATTAGAAGATTTAGTGTTGGAAGGTTTCATACCTAATCAATTTATACATTTAAACTTGAAATCTTTATCTTTTTGAGAAACATCTGCTTGCACTGCATTGTTCTTTGAAGGTGATCATTCGGATGATTAGAAGCCACCCTACATCATGAGAAAATGTGGATTATGTATCTAGACTCAGCAAAAGTCCAAATCCAACATTTAAACCAGATCAGATTAGACCTCTGATCCATATCTCACTCGATGAAACCTCTGATCCTATCCACTTGAGCTACGATCACATCTAATTCTATTGATTCTTCCAACTAACTATCTGACTATCTTTGATGTTTGTCAAATCTTGGATTATGGTTGTGTTCTTGTTTTCTCATCATATAAATGTTAGGTCTTGGATCATAGGTCTAGGAAGTTGATTAGGGATGGTTTGGGAAAAGGAGAGCTCTATTATAGGAACATTTTATGTTATCCAACGGCATGTTGTATTGTGTTGTGAAAATGATTGATATAAGCATTTGTACCAAAGGTTAGGAGATCCCGAGTTAAGAAAATTGTCATCAATGCCTCAATTAAAAGATTTTGTGTTGAATGTTTCATATTTTGGAAATGCATAATGACAAGTTGAAATCTTTATCTTTTTGACAAACATCCATTTTCACTTCAATGTCCTTTGAACGTTTTTATTGGGATGATTATAAGCCACCGTACATCCTGAAAAAATGTCGATTATGTATCTAGACTCGGCATGAATTCCAAATCCAACATCTAAACAAGATCAGGTTAGACCTCTGATCTAGTCCATGGATCCAAAGTCTAAATCTCACACCTTGTACCGATCAGATGAGACCTCTGATCCAAACCATAGATCTAAAATCTAAATCTAACCTACAAAGTTGATCAGATTAGACCTTTGATCTTCACATGAGATTTAAAATTCAAATATGACATTTAAGTTGGGTCAGATTAGACTTCTTAACCATAACCCAGTTTCAAAGTTGAAATTTAACATCTGATCCATATCCTACTTGATCAAACCTCTGACCCAATTTACTTTATCTACAATTACATCTATATCTAATTATTAAAAATCACCTATCCGATTAACTTTTATGTCTGCTTAATATTTGATCATATTTGTTATATTGGTTTCTCATCAAAGAAGTCTAGGGCATAAGGTCACTGGTCTGAGAAGTTGATTAGGGATTGTTTTAGAAAAGGAGATGTTTGTTATATCAAAATTTTATCTTATCCAACAATATCTTATACAATGTTGATAGGATGATTGATATAAACATTTGCGTCGAAGATTAGGACATCTCAATTTTGGAAAATAATCTTTAATGTTGCCACTGAAAGACCTTGTGTTGAAGATTTCATATATAATAAATGCGTAAATGGAAAATTGAAATCATTATATTTTTGATAGATATCCATTTTTTGTATAATGTCATTTGAACTTGTTTATTGGGATGATTAGAAGTTACCCCACTCCAACGTTCAACACTGGATCAGATTAGACCTCTGATCTAGTCCATTGATCCAACATCCAAATCCAACACCCAAAACAGATCATATTAGACCTTTGATCCAAACCGTACTTCCAAAATCTAAATCCAACATCTAAATCAGATCAGATTAGACCTCTGATCTTGACGTGAGACTTAGAACTCAAGTCCAACATCTAAACCGGGTCAGATTAGACTTCTGATCCAGATGCCAAGCTCAAGTTCCAAATCCAACATCTAAACTGGATCAGGTTTGACCTCTGATCCATATCCCACTTGATGAAACCTTTGATCCGATCCACTTGATCTACGATCCGATCTAATTCTGCTCATTCATCCAAATACATGTTTATTAACTTTGACATCTCACAAATCATGTATTGTGGCTAAGATGTTGTTTTCTTTCAAAATAAATGTTACGTCTGGGATCACGAACTAGGATGTTGATTAGGGATGGTTTGGGAAATGGAGATGCCCATTATATGAACAATTTATGTTATTATTAGTGTTGTCAGAATGATTGATAGAATCATTTGCATCGAAGATTAGCACATCTCAATGTAAGAAAATTACCTTCAAAGTCTCTATTAGAAGATTTAGTGTTGGAAGGTTTCATACCTAATCAATTTATACATTTAAACTTGAAATCTTTATCTTTTTGAGAAACATCTGCTTGCACTGCATTGTTCTTTGAAGGTGATCATTCGGATGATTAGAAGCCACCCTACATCATGAGAAAATGTGGATTATGTATCTAGACTCAGCAAAAGTCCAAATCCAACATTTAAACCAGATCAGATTAGACCTCTGATCCATATCTCACTCGATGAAACCTCTGATCCTATCCACTTGAGCTACGATCACATCTAATTCTATTGATTCTTCCAACTAACTATCTGACTATCTTTGATGTTTGTCAAATCTTGGATTATGGTTGTGTTCTTGTTTTCTCATCATATAAATGTTAGGTCTTGGATCATAGGTCTAGGAAGTTGATTAGGGATGGTTTGGGAAAAGGAGAGCTCTATTATAGGAACATTTTATGTTATCCAACGGCATGTTGTATTGTGTTGTGAAAATGATTGATATAAGCATTTGTACCAAAGGTTAGGAGATCCCGAGTTAAGAAAATTGTCATCAATGCCTCAATTAAAAGATTTTGTGTTGAATGTTTCATATTTTGGAAATGCATAATGACAAGTTGAAATCTTTATCTTTTTGACAAACATCCATTTTCACTTCAATGTCCTTTGAACGTTTTTATTGGGATGATTATAAGCCACCGTACATCCTGAAAAAATGTCGATTATGTATCTAGACTCGGCATGAATTCCAAATCCAACATCTAAACAAGATCAGGTTAGACCTCTGATCTAGTCCATGGATCCAAAGTCTAAATCTCACACCTTGTACCGATCAGATGAGACCTCTGATCCAAACCATAGATCTAAAATCTAAATCTAACCTACAAAGTTGATCAGATTAGACCTTTGATCTTCACATGAGATTTAAAATTCAAATATGACATTTAAGTTGGGTCAGATTAGACTTCTTAACCATAACCCAGTTTCAAAGTTGAAATTTAACATCTGATCCATATCCTACTTGATCAAACCTCTGACCCAATTTACTTTATCTACAATTACATCTATATCTAATTATTAAAAATCACCTATCCGATTAACTTTTATGTCTGCTTAATATTTGATCATATTTGTTATATTGGTTTCTCATCAAAGAAGTCTAGGGCATAAGGTCACTGGTCTGAGAAGTTGATTAGGGATTGTTTTAGAAAAGGAGATGTTTGTTATATCAAAATTTTATCTTATCCAACAATATCTTATACAATGTTGATAGGATGATTGATATAAACATTTGCGTCGAAGATTAGGACATCTCAATTTTGGAAAATAATCTTTAATGTTGCCACTGAAAGACCTTGTGTTGAAGATTTCATATATAATAAATGCGTAAATGGAAAATTGAAATCATTATATTTTTGATAGATATCCATTTTTTGTATAATGTCATTTGAACTTGTTTATTGGGATGATTAGAAGTTACCCCACTCCAACGTTCAACACTGGATCAGATTAGACCTCTGATCTAGTCCATTGATCCAACATCCAAATCCAACACCCAAAACAGATCATATTAGACCTTTGATCCAAACCGTACTTCCAAAATCTAAATCCAACATCTAAATCAGATCAGATTAGACCTCTGATCTTGACGTGAGACTTAGAACTCAAGTCCAACATCTAAACCGGGTCAGATTAGACTTCTGATCCAGATGCCAAGCTCAAGTTCCAAATCCAACATCTAAACTGGATCAGGTTTGACCTCTGATCCATATCCCACTTGATGAAACCTTTGATCCGATCCACTTGATCTACGATCCGATCTAATTCTGCTCATTCATCCAAATACATGTTTATTAACTTTGACATCTCACAAATCATGTATTGTGGCTAAGATGTTGTTTTCTTTCAAAATAAATGTTACGTCTGGGATCACGAACTAGGATGTTGATTAGGGATGGTTTGGGAAATGGAGATGCCCATTATATGAACAATTTATGTTATTATTAGTGTTGTCAGAATGATTGATAGAATCATTTGCATCGAAGATTAGCACATCTCAATGTAAGAAAATTACCTTCAAAGTCTCTATTAGAAGATTTAGTGTTGGAAGGTTTCATACCTAATCAATTTATACATTTAAACTTGAAATCTTTATCTTTTTGAGAAACATCTGCTTGCACTGCATTGTTCTTTGAAGGTGATCATTCGGATGATTAGAAGCCACCCTACATCATGAGAAAATGTGGATTATGTATCTAGACTCAGCAAAAGTCCAAATCCAACATTTAAACCAGATCAGATTAGACCTCTGATCCATATCTCACTCGATGAAACCTCTGATCCTATCCACTTGAGCTACGATCACATCTAATTCTATTGATTCTTCCAACTAACTATCTGACTATCTTTGATGTTTGTCAAATCTTGGATTATGGTTGTGTTCTTGTTTTCTCATCATATAAATGTTAGGTCTTGGATCATAGGTCTAGGAAGTTGATTAGGGATGGTTTGGGAAAAGGAGAGCTCTATTATAGGAACATTTTATGTTATCCAACGGCATGTTGTATTGTGTTGTGAAAATGATTGATATAAGCATTTGTACCAAAGGTTAGGAGATCCCGAGTTAAGAAAATTGTCATCAATGCCTCAATTAAAAGATTTTGTGTTGAATGTTTCATATTTTGGAAATGCATAATGACAAGTTGAAATCTTTATCTTTTTGACAAACATCCATTTTCACTTCAATGTCCTTTGAACGTTTTTATTGGGATGATTATAAGCCACCGTACATCCTGAAAAAATGTCGATTATGTATCTAGACTCGGCATGAATTCCAAATCCAACATCTAAACAAGATCAGGTTAGACCTCTGATCTAGTCCATGGATCCAAAGTCTAAATCTCACACCTTGTACCGATCAGATGAGACCTCTGATCCAAACCATAGATCTAAAATCTAAATCTAACCTACAAAGTTGATCAGATTAGACCTTTGATCTTCACATGAGATTTAAAATTCAAATATGACATTTAAGTTGGGTCAGATTAGACTTCTTAACCATAACCCAGTTTCAAAGTTGAAATTTAACATCTGATCCATATCCTACTTGATCAAACCTCTGACCCAATTTACTTTATCTACAATTACATCTATATCTAATTATTAAAAATCACCTATCCGATTAACTTTTATGTCTGCTTAATATTTGATCATATTTGTTATATTGGTTTCTCATCAAAGAAGTCTAGGGCATAAGGTCACTGGTCTGAGAAGTTGATTAGGGATTGTTTTAGAAAAGGAGATGTTTGTTATATCAAAATTTTATCTTATCCAACAATATCTTATACAATGTTGATAGGATGATTGATATAAACATTTGCGTCGAAGATTAGGACATCTCAATTTTGGAAAATAATCTTTAATGTTGCCACTGAAAGACCTTGTGTTGAAGATTTCATATATAATAAATGCGTAAATGGAAAATTGAAATCATTATATTTTTGATAGATATCCATTTTTTGTATAATGTCATTTGAACTTGTTTATTGGGATGATTAGAAGTTACCCCACTCCAACGTTCAACACTGGATCAGATTAGACCTCTGATCTAGTCCATTGATCCAACATCCAAATCCAACACCCAAAACAGATCATATTAGACCTTTGATCCAAACCGTACTTCCAAAATCTAAATCCAACATCTAAATCAGATCAGATTAGACCTCTGATCTTGACGTGAGACTTAGAACTCAAGTCCAACATCTAAACCGGGTCAGATTAGACTTCTGATCCAGATGCCAAGCTCAAGTTCCAAATCCAACATCTAAACTGGATCAGGTTTGACCTCTGATCCATATCCCACTTGATGAAACCTTTGATCCGATCCACTTGATCTACGATCCGATCTAATTCTGCTCATTCATCCAAATACATGTTTATTAACTTTGACATCTCACAAATCATGTATTGTGGCTAAGATGTTGTTTTCTTTCAAAATAAATGTTACGTCTGGGATCACGAACTAGGATGTTGATTAGGGATGGTTTGGGAAATGGAGATGCCCATTATATGAACAATTTATGTTATTATTAGTGTTGTCAGAATGATTGATAGAATCATTTGCATCGAAGATTAGCACATCTCAATGTAAGAAAATTACCTTCAAAGTCTCTATTAGAAGATTTAGTGTTGGAAGGTTTCATACCTAATCAATTTATACATTTAAACTTGAAATCTTTATCTTTTTGAGAAACATCTGCTTGCACTGCATTGTTCTTTGAAGGTGATCATTCGGGTGATTAGAAGCCACCCTACATCATGAGAAAATGTGGATTATGTATCTAGACTCAGCAAAAGTCCAAATCCAACATTTAAACCAGATCAGATTAGACCTCTGATCCATATCTCACTCGATGAAACCTCTGATCCTATCCACTTGAGCTACGATCACATCTAATTCTATTGATTCTTCCAACTAACTATCTGACTATCTTTGATGTTTGTCAAATCTTGGATTATGGTTGTATTCTTGTTTTCTCATCATATAAATGTTAGGTCTTGGATCATAGGTCTAGGAAGTTGATTAGGGATGGTTTGGGAAAAGGAGAGCTCTATTATAGGAACATTTTATGTTATCCAACGGCATGTTGTATTGTGTTGTGAAAATGATTGATATAAGCATTTGTACCAAAGGTTAGGAGATCCCGAGTTAAGAAAATTGTCATCAATGCCTCAATTAAAAGATTTTGTGTTGAATGTTTCATATTTTGGAAATGCATAATGACAAGTTGAAATCTTTATCTTTTTGACAAACATCCATTTTCACTTCAATGTCCTTTGAACGTTTTTATTGGGATGATTATAAGCCACCGTACATCCTGAAAAAATGTCGATTATGTATCTAGACTCGGCATGAATTCCAAATCCAACATCTAAACAAGATCAGGTTAGACCTCTGATCTAGTCCATGGATCCAAAGTCTAAATCTCACACCTTGTACCGATCAGATGAGACCTCTGATCCAAACCATAGATCTAAAATCTAAATCTAACCTACAAAGTTGATCAGATTAGACCTTTGATCTTCACATGAGATTTAAAATTCAAATATGACATTTAAGTTGGGTCAGATTAGACTTCTTAACCATAACCCAGTTTCAAAGTTGAAATTTAACATCTGATCCATATCCTACTTGATCAAACCTCTGACCCAATTTACTTTATCTACAATTACATCTATATCTAATTATTAAAAATCACCTATCCGATTAACTTTTATGTCTGCTTAATATTTGATCATATTTGTTATATTGGTTTCTCATCAAAGAAGTCTAGGGCATAAGGTCACTGGTCTGAGAAGTTGATTAGGGATTGTTTTAGAAAAGGAGATGTTTGTTATATCAAAATTTTATCTTATCCAACAATATCTTATACAATGTTGATAGGATGATTGATATAAACATTTGCGTCGAAGATTAGGACATCTCAATTTTGGAAAATAATCTTTAATGTTGCCACTGAAAGACCTTGTGTTGAAGATTTCATATATAATAAATGCGTAAATGGAAAATTGAAATCATTATATTTTTGATAGATATCCATTTTTTGTATAATGTCATTTGAACTTGTTTATTGGGATGATTAGAAGTTACCCCACTCCAACGTTCAACACTGGATCAGATTAGACCTCTGATCTAGTCCATTGATCCAACATCCAAATCCAACACCCAAAACAAATCATATTAGACCTTTGATCCAAACCGTACTTCCAAAATCTAAATCCAACATCTAAATCAGATCAGATTAGACCTCTGATCTTGACGTGAGACTTAGAACTCAAGTCCAACATCTAAACCGGGTCAGATTAGACTTCTGATCCAGATGCCAAGCTCAAGTTCCAAATCCAACATCTAAACTGGATCAGGTTTGACCTCTGATCCATATCCCACTTGATGAAACCTTTGATCCGATCCACTTGATCTACGATCCGATCTAATTCTGCTCATTCATCCAAATACATGTTTATTAACTTTGACATCTCACAAATCATGTATTGTGGCTAAGATGTTGTTTTCTTTCAAAATAAATGTTACGTCTGGGATCACGAACTAGGATGTTGATTAGGGATGGTTTGGGAAATGGAGATGCCCATTATATGAACAATTTATGTTATTATTAGTGTTGTCAGAATGATTGATAGAATCATTTGCATCGAAGATTAGCACATCTCAATGTAAGAAAATTACCTTCAAAGTCTCTATTAGAAGATTTAGTGTTGGAAGGTTTCATACCTAATCAATTTATACATTTAAACTTGAAATCTTTATCTTTTTGAGAAACATCTGCTTGCACTGCATTGTTCTTTGAAGGTGATCATTCGGATGATTAGAAGCCACCCTACATCATGAGAAAATGTGGATTATGTATCTAGACTCAGTGGATCAAATCTGACCCAATCATTCTCACTCAATGAAACCTCTGATCCTATCCACTTGAGCTACGATCACATCTAATTCTATTGATTCTTCCAACTAACTTTCTGACAATCTTTGATGTTTGTCAAATCTTGGATTGTGGCCGTGATCTTGTTTTCTCATCATATAAATGTTAGGTCTAGGATCATAGGTCCATGAAGTTGATTAGGGATGGTTTGGGAAAAGGAGATCTCTATTATATGAACAATTTATGTTATCCAACGGCATGTTGTATTGTGTTGTCAAAATGATTGATATATGCATTTGTACTAAAGGTTAGGAGATCCCGAGTTAAGAAAATTGTCTTCAATGCCTCAATTAAAAGATTTTGTGTTAAAGGTTTCATATTTTGGAAATGCATAATGACTAGTTGAAATGTTTATCTTTTTGACAAACATCCATTTTCACTTCAATGTCCTTTGAACGTGTTTATTGGGATGATTATAAGCCACCGCACATCCTGAAAAAATGTCGATTATGTATCTAGACTCAGCATGAATTCCAAACCGTACTTCCAAAATCATTCTCACTCGATGAAACCTCTGATCCTATCCACTTGAGCTACGATCACATCTAATTCTATTGATTCTTCCAACTAACTTTCTGACAATCTTTGATGTTTGTCAAATCTTGGATTGTGGCCGTGATCTTGTTTTCTCATCATATAAATGTTAGGTCTAGGATCATAGGTCCATGAAGTTGATTAGGGATGGTTTGGGAAAAGGAGATCTCTATTATATGAACAATTTATGTTATCCAACGGCATGTTGTTCAAATCTGACCCAATCATTCTCACTCGATGAAACCTCTGATCCTATCCACTTGAGCTACGATCACATCTAATTCTATTGATTCTTCCAACTAACTTTCTGACAATCTTTGATGATCTTTTTGACAAACATCCATTTTCACTTCAATGTCCTTTGAACGTGTTTATTGGGATGATTATGAGCCACCGCACATCCTGAAAAAATGTCGATTATGTATCTAGACTCAGCATGAATTCCAAACCGTACTTCCAAAATCTAAATCCAACATCTAAATCAGATCAGATTAGACCTCTGATCTTGACGTGGGACTTAGAACTCAATTCCAACATCAAAACCGGGTCAGATTAGACTTCTGATCTAGATGCCAAGCTCAAGGTCCAAATCCAACATCTAAACCGGATCAGGTTTGACCTCTGATCCATATCCCACTTGATGAAACCTTTGATCCAATCCACCTGGTCTACGATCCGATCTAATTCTAGTCATTCATCCAAATACATGTCTGATTAACTTTGTCGTCTAACAAATCATGTATTGTGGCTAAGATGTTGTTTTCTTTCAAATTAAATCTTAGGCCTGGGATCACGAACTAGGAGGTTGATTAGGGATGGATTTGGAAATGGAGATGCACATTATATGAACAATTTATGTTATTATAATGTTGTCAAAATGGGTGATAAGAATCATTTGCATCGAAGATTAGGACATCTCAATGTAACAAAACTACCTTCAAAGTCTCTATTAGAAGATTTAGTGTTGGAAGGTTTCATACTTAATCAATGCATACATTTAAAATTGAAATCTTTATCTTTTGACAAACATCTGCTTCCACTACATTGTCCTTTGAAGGTAATCATTGGGATGATTAGAAGCCTCCCTACATCATGAGAAAATGTGGATTATGTATCCAGACTCAGCCCAAGTCCAAATTCTACATTTAAACCGGATCAGATTAGACCCCTAATCCATATCTCACTCGATGAAACCCCTCTGATCCTATCCACTTGAGCTACGATCACATCTAATTCTTGTGATTCTTCCAACTAACTATCTGACTATCTTTGATGTTTGTCAAATCTTGGATTATGGCTGTGATTTTGTTTCTCATCATATAAATGTTAGGTCTAGGATCATAGGTCCAGGAAGTTGATTAGGGATGGTTTGGGGAAAGAAGATCTCTATTATATGAACAATTTATGTTATCCAACGGCATGTTGTATTGTGTTGTCAAAATGATTGATATAAGCATTTGTACCAAAGGTTAGGAGATCCCCGAGTTAAGAAAATTGTCTTCAATGCATCAATTAAAGGATTTTGTGTTGAAGGTTTCATATTTTGGAAATGCATAATGGCAAGTTGAAATGTTTATCTTTTTGACAAACATCCATTTTCACTTCAATGGCCTTTGAACGTGTTGATTGGGATGATTATAAGCCACCGTACATCCTGAAAAAATGTCTATTATGTATCTAGACTCAGCATGAATTCCAAATCCAACATCTAAACCTGATCAGGTTAGACCTTTGATTTTGTCCATAGATCCAAAGTGTAAGTCCCACACCTTGTACCGATCCGATGAGACCTCTGATCTAAACCATAGATCTAAAATCTAAATCTAACCTACAAATTAGATCATATTAGACCTCTTATCTTGACATGATATTTAAAATTTAAATACAACATTTAAGTTGGGTCAGATTAGACTTCTGAACCATAAGCCAGTTTCAAAGTTGAAATCTAACATCTGATCCATATCCCACTGGATCAAACCTCTGACCCTTTGTACTTTATCTACAATTACATCTAAATCTAATTATTCAAAATCACCTATCTGGTTAACTTTGATGTTTGCTGAATATTTGATCGTATTTTTTATGTTGATTTCTCATCAAACAAGTGTTGGGCGTAGGGTCACTGGTCTGAGAAGTTGATTAGGGATGGTTTTAGAAAAGGAGATGTTTGTTATATCAAAATTTTATCTTATCCATCAATATCTTATATATTGTTGATAGGATGATTGATATAAATATCTGTGTCAAAGATTAGGACATCTCAATGTTGGAAATATATTTTTAATGTTGCCACTAAAAGACCTTGTGTTGAAGATTTCATATATAATGAATGCATACATGGAAAATTGAAATCGTTATATTTTTTGTAGATATCCATTTTCTGTATAATGTCCTTTGAACTTGTTTATTGGGATGATTAGAAGTTTCCCCACTCCAAAATCAAAACTGGATCAGATTAGACCTCTGATCTAGTCCATTTATCCAACATCCAAATCCAACACCTAAAACCGATCAAATTAGACCTCTGATCCAAGCGGTACTTCCAAAATCTAAATCTAACATCTAAATCAGATCAGATTAGACATTTGATCTTGACCTAAGACTTAGAACTCAAATCCAACATCTAAACCAGGTCAGGTTAGACTTCTGATCCATATGCCAATCTCAAAGTCCAAATCCAACGTCTAAACCGGATCAGGTTTGACCTCAACCTTTCATCCAATGCACCTGATCTACGATCTGATCTAAATCTGGTCATTCATCCAAATACAGATCTGATTAACTTTGACATCTAACAAATCCTGTATTTTGGCTATGATGTTGTTTTCTTTCAAAATAAATGTTAGGTCTTGGGTCACGGATTAGGAGGTTGATTAAGGATGATTTGGGAAATGGTGATGTCCATTATATGAACAGTTTATGTTATCCAACTCTATTTTATATAGTGTTGTCAAAATGATTGATATAATCATTTGCATCAAAGATTTGGACATCTCAATGTAAGAAAATTACCTTCAAAGTCTCTATTAGAAGATTTTGTGTTGAAGGTTTTGTACTTAATCAATGCGTACATTTAAAATTGAAATCTTTATCTTTTTGACAAACATTTGTTTCCACTTTCGACTACATCTGTTTCGACAAGCAAGTGGTTGTCAAATTAAGACGTTGAAGTTGAAGAAAGCCAAGAGTCCAGACCTTGGTCAACACACTTTTGGTGGGGTTCGTTCCTAAACAAATAAGCCTTTGATCGTGTGTCCTATAAGGAAAAGGGACACCAACTTGGTTGGGCATTAAATGTGCATCACCATCAACAACTTATGACAAATGGAGCACATATGTGTGAAACTTTAAAATAAGAAGGACAAAAAGGTCTTTTCGTATGTATATGTAAAGTTTTTTGAAAATTCGGAGGCCATAACTTATACTCAGTTGTGCCACTGATCTGATCTCTATACATGTGTACTTGGTTGACTTTTCCGTGTTTGTTCATAAAACATCAACCAGGATGTGTCACGTGCATGTGTGACCTAAAGGGTGTTTGTTAAGAACATACATTATTGGAACATTTGTATCAAATAATTTATGTCTAGTGTTTGATTGTTAGATCTAGAACAATACCTATAATGACAGTATGTATGTTTCCTGTAATAAAAGTAGGGTGTTCCTAGAATCCAAATCATAAGAACACGATGTTCTTCGTATCAAAAATGCCCTCAGTCAAGTAAATAGGCTTGCCTCTATGACAAGCAATCATTGTAAGATCTCCTTACCCTGAACTTCGTGTATCAGTTAAAAGCTTGTTGTACTTTTTGCTCTTGAGCAGAACCTACAAGAGGTGTTTGTTTACCTCCGATTTCTAATCGGAGGTAATTTTATATTTTGTTACCTGACAAATATGCTAACAGAGAAGTGCCCTTAGAAAGCCAAGGTTGATGAGTTCCAAGATTTCTTGTCGACTAACTATAATAAGAACTTTAGACCTTTTGTTTTGTTTGAAAGATACATGAAACTGGAACATGAATTTATAATCCATGGAGTTGCGCATTTGAAATGTTAATCAGTGGATAATATCATGTAAGCAGATCTGTGTGTGTGTGTGTAGGGCTGCACAACGAGTCGAGCCAACTCGGGCTCGACTCGAACTCGCCCGGAAAAGCTCGACTCGAACTCGACTCATTTATAAATGAGTCGAGTTCGAGCTCACCCATTAAGCTCGAAACGCTACACGAGTCGAGTTCGAGTTGCACGAACTCGACTCGTATAAACTTGACTCGACTCGTACAAACTGGTTCATGAAACCGGTTCACCGGTTTATGGTTAAAAGTAAAAACGAAACGTCGAAAGCCTTTCTCTCTATTCTCGATTTTTTCTCTTCCATCGACTGCAAAATGTCTTCCCTCTTCCGTTTCCGTCGACCACGACCATGTCTTCCCTCTTCCGTCAACCACGACCGTCGACCACTAGACCAGACGAGGTCACGAGAGAAGCGCCCTTGTGATTCGACCATGTTCCATCTAGAAGGGGAAGGCCGATGGGGTGAAGCCGCGAAGCGCAGCAGCGGAGCAGCCGGCAGGGTGGTGGGCGGTAGGTTTTCTTCTTATTCTTCTTCTTCTTGAATTGGTTCTTCTTCTGTTGGGTTTTCATTTTTTCCCCCTTCTTCAAGCGCTGAGTCTCGCTTGCGTGGTCAGTGATTTCCCCCCTTCTTCAAGCGCCTGGGTCTCCTTTGCGTGGTTGGTGATTTCCCCCTTCTTCAAGCACCTGGGTCTCGTTTGCGTGGTCAGTGACGCGCGACCTTTGTCCCGGACTCCCCGGTTAGGGTTTATCTTCTCCCTCGTTTTTTTTTTTTTTGGTTTATTGCTTTGAATCTTGTGGTGTTTTCTATTTTGTTGTTATTGATAGTAAATTCGTTCTTCTCGTTTTCGTGTGTTGCTTTTACATGTAACTGTTTTTACATGTAATGTTGTTTTTGGTGTTTTTATCTCTGTTTTTCATCTTTGTTTTGTTGTTATTGTCGTGTGGTTTTCATCTCTGTTTTTTCATATATGTTTTTCATCTCTGTTTTGCTGTTACTCTGTTTTGCTGTTACGCGAGTCGAGCTCGAGCTAAACGAGCTAAAGTTAAATGAGCTTAAATGGTAAACAAGTTGTCGAGCTAAATCGGGTTAATCGAGTCGAGCTCGAGCTCGACTTTCAGTAGTCGAGTCGAGCTCGAGTTTGCTGTAAGAAGCTCGACTCGAGCTCGAGTCGAGTTCGAGCTCGAGTAATTTTAGTCGAGTCGAGCTCGAGCTGGCCAAGCTCGGCTCGAACTCGCTCATGAACAGCCCTATGTGTGTGTGTGTTGATGAATCTATGAGTTAACTTCATGCAACGCAATCGGTTCTAGTTTGATGGATCTTCTTATAAATTATAATACGGTTCAAAATCATTGGACTTAGGGCAATCAGTTCAGACAAGTGTGTGCCCAAATATACACGTTTTGGTTGTCCAAAATCTTTTTTTGGACTTGGATCCAAAAATCCAAAGGAGTGAAAAAGATAGCCGGGGGTGAAAATATTAAACTACAAGAAAACCAAGTGATGATGGCCGGAAGGCGCGTGACCCCCTCTATACAAAATATTTCAGGCGTTTCATCTTCTTTTACCTGCGTTTGGTTTCATGTGCGAAAATTGATTTGCTTTATCTTATCCAGCAGCGTTCTTCCTTTTCAACCTTTTCTGACCTCTGTCTCCTGTCAAGAACGATTCGCTTTGCCCAACTTCCATCTGCAAGGGCCTTTCCAGTGGATTTTGATTCCTCTCCTCCCTCACACATGTGAGTCTCCTCCTCTGCCATCATTTGATTCTTTCTCTCTTCCTAGATGAAGACCTGTTGATTCATCCGATCCCCTATTGACATTTGCATCATTCTCTGGTGAGTAGACCGTGATAGATCTCAACGATTTCAGGGCCTCCCCACCCACCCCAACTGCATCCTCTGTTTCTTGAGTCATGTTTTTCTACCCAGGAACTAGTTTTGGCAATGAAAGTGGACATGCTTTGGTGGTTTTTGTACCATTTTTGCTATGTCACATGGGTGCAAGGTGCTGGTGTGGGATGCAGTAACTTCCAAAAAAAAAATTGGTTATATATATATATATATATCTTATATACACATATAGGTTATTTGTTATATAAGCAATTTTATTTGTCTATATTGTTAAAACCTTTTTTTATCAAGGTTACCTTGAATCGATATATCAATGAAAACTTGGCCAAAAATTTTTCCAGAACAGCCAAAACTCATTTGACACCTTGTCGGGCTGCACCCGCACCGATGTGGGTGCAGGTGTGGGTGCGCCACCATACTTGGTGCACCCATGTGACTTAGCATTCCTGAGAAAACTTTAGGTTATGTCAAGTTTCCACTGGAGCTGCTTCAAGAATATTTTCCTTTTTCTTCAATGTATGTCTTTGGTTTGTTTTGAGAAATGGTTTATAATTTTCCATGGTTTGTATGCAAATCTTGATGAGAAATTTCTTTAAAAATGTTGAAGACCTAGTTTTTCCTTTTGATGATATTTGGTCCCCAACATTTATTATCATGCATGTTTGTAAATTCATCAAAGTATAGGTATTAATGCCGTAGACCAAAAATATGAGCAGGTCTTTGAGTTCCTGCCATGCTTGTACATCATTTATGGATCTGAACTCTTTGGTTTTGTTGTCGATGCATCCTATCATGTGGCCACTGTGAATGTTAAACATGGATTTTCTTCCCACGCTCTCACCCACCCATTACAAGTTTTCTTTCCCTTCATGGATCAGGCCTTTCTCCACTGGGCAACCTTGTTTCTTGTTGTAAATTGCCACCGTTTACTAATCATAGTAATATTTGCAGCTGTAAATCAGAAACCTGAAATTGTGATACTTGCAGCCGCACATTTTTGCTTGTGAATAAAAATATGACTACACGTAGATGTTTGGTCATGAGCTGTGCTTGTGCTCTTTGGTCTTGCATAGTCTCTTCCGATAATATGACTCAATTATCACATTGGCAAGTTAAATTACTCTCGGCGGAAACTATGAATAGTTTGTTCAAACATAGCAAGTGTGGTCATATTTTATGATTTTATCTTTAAAACAAGGGAAGAGCAATTTTGTTTTACCAACAGAAGACATTCATCCATCAGTTTTTTAAGGTTTAATCATGTCACATACGTATCATTGCTTTGTGTGAAGTGTTTATGCATCATGTGTGTATATGGTTATACATGTAGGCTGATTATACTTTGATTGCCTAACGTGCCATTATCAGCATTCAAACTTACCCTGTTGCATGGTCTCTTTCCTCTCCTTTCCGTAATTTCTTTAGCTTCTTTGTTGCTTAGCTACTCGCAGGCGACCAGAAGGTGAGGCAGCAATTTTATATTTTCTCCTTGTTATGAGCATTTTAGATCTTCCCATATTCAATCCACCTAAATTTCTTCAATTCTTTTTCTCCACATGCAGATTCCTATTTTTCAACAGTTTTTTTTTATTTGAAATTTATTTTAAAATGCTTACATTGGTCTAAAAAATTATAATTCTTGGTGTCACTTTTATATATTTAAACAAAGGCCAAAAGAGATTTCATAAAAATATGTTCAGAAAATATCCACTTTGATCTGTAATTTTTTTAAACTGTTCAAAACAGACAGTTCTAGCTCTGTAGCAGAGTATAGAACATATCTGGAACTTTTTGAGAGGGTAAATGGTGGAATTTTCTGCTAATTCTTGGTCTGCGTTCTCAGATAAGTTTCAGAATTTTTGGACTCATAATTTTAACAGCTCCCTATTTCTGTTTTGTAGAAACAGTATTCTGAAATTTATGTTTTGTCCACCAGACTTGAGGATTTGTTTTAATTTTTTAAAGAATTTTTTTTTCCCTGAGCTTTCTGTTTGGCCATCCTGGGGCCAATTGATTTGGTGAGGTTTTGTACGAGGCAGTTGAGCCAACTATGGTGCTGGTCAAGTGTTTTTTTTTTTTTTTCTCTGATGGGATTCTATTTGTCTGAATTCTTTTGATCCCAAGAAATTTTTGTTCCTTTTTTTGTTCTTTTGGAGGTTGTGGCTGATGCATTCATAATTGATCGAATTCTACCAAGCAGGAAACTCTACTTTCATTGTTCTTGATTGGCTCGAGCCAAGCAATAAAGTTCTCAAATGTTGTGAGTCTTTGCCTGGCAGACTCATTACTCACCACGTCATGCTGGCTCACCAGTCACCTCTATATCGTTGCAAAGGGCCATTCCTCCCCACAGGTGGATGCCATCCCTGTCCTCCTCCTCTGGTAATTAACAATATTTATTCCTCCTCCTAATCACTAGATCTATTACTGCTCTTAATTAGTACTCTTACTGTTACTGCTGCTTCCTTTTGCTCTCTCTCTCTCTCCTGCTGATTCCTTTGATTTGCCTTTTGTCAGATCTCTTTGCTGCTGGTCTGTCTTTTTAATGTATTCTACAGATCAACCTGCTACTGTTTCCTCAGAATCCTACGGAATGTTGTCTTGGCACCAATTTACAAGGTACATGATGCACCGGAAAAGTGATGAAAGAGACTTGATAAGCAGTCAGCATCTATTTCGATCATCAGGTCATCAACTTTCAATATTGTAAAGAAAAGGAGCACCGATATGTAAGTTGAAGCATAGCAGGGGCATCCCCTAAGCACCAAAAAGAACGTTGAACTTTGGAGGGATGGAAGTAAGGTGGGAAGCTTCGGCTTTCCCAGAAAAAGAAACTTTGTTGCTCATCATGGTCACGTAAAAACTCTAGTGATGCAAAGTGAGGGTCGTAGAGGTCACGCTCCCAAATTTAAAAAAGAAAATCTAACATGTAATTTAAAAGAAAATCATTTAACTTATATAAAAATTTTGAAAATTGTAAAAAATGTAAAACAATAGTTCGACACCGTCAATAAGAAATTTCCAACTCTGCCCTAATTATTAGGTTTATGCAGGGAGTTGACACCTGCTAATAGAATCAATGACTAACTGAATCCTAGTGCAAGGGCAAAGCTGGAATTTTCATCTTAGAGAGGCTGAACAATCGAAGAATAAACTATAAAAGGGGCCAATATGTTTTTGAAAATTCTTACAGTGAGTGAGAATATTTTCTAAAGGTTATGTGCAAATTTTAAAAGTTCAAAATATAGAGGGGGGGTGCATGGCCCTTTACTGGTGCCCGCCCTTGGGTTAGAAGATGCTTTAAAAGGTAGTCATTTTTTTATTGTGTTGATGTTTGCAAACACTAAAATGAGTTCTTTTCACTTTTTAAGAATACCATAGATCATGTTTTTGGCAAATGTTTGGTGGGACATTATTATTGGTGTGACAACCTATTGTGAACACTAGGTCAATAATGAAAATTTTGTGAAACTCTAAGGGCTAATAAGAGGGCTCGGTAAGTAAATAATTATTTTTCTTTTCTAGTCTTTTAAGGCTGCAACCAAATTATTATAAGAATGGTTCAATACTCTGATCTAGGGTCTCACCTTCATAGATGAATATGCTTGAATGGGTGTTGATCTTTAACACCCACTATAAGAGTTTAGTCATTTATATTTCTAGATTGTTGAAAATATTCAAAGCTATTAAGGAGTTGGTTAAATGATTAGTTGTCCTGATTATTAAAAAATGAAATTATCACCAAGTTCTGGCGTCTAGGCTTCCATCAGTTTGTCTCCATCTGCATCTGATAATCTCGTTACACTTTTTAATTTGCTTTGCAGGTTGTCATGGTAGACTTTTTCATGGCTGATCAACTTTGGAGTAAGGTATATAGTCACAAGTTCTCCATGTGTCAGATATTAATGTGGAACATCAGGTTCAATGAGTCAAGCAATTGAAAAGACCGTATGTTAATTCTGTAAGTGCAGTGGGGATGACAGAATTCTTTTGTAAATACATATATTTTTTCGCTGTTATGTTTTATGTCGAGTTGCAAATTAGGTTTGGTTCACCTTTCCACAAGTAAACAGTTTCAAAATGCATGCTTTTTCTTTGCTTTTGCTGAATGCAACGATCTGCTACTGAAAGTTGAATTGCAAGCCATCTGCTTCTGGGTAGTTACAAGCTTAAACTCTGACATTAGGTGTCCGTAGCATGAGATCGCCACCAGAACCTCTTCTTCCATCTCGCATCAGAAAGAACACTAGATATCTTTGGTTGGATTTCATTGGAAACAGTTTTTGGCAGCTTTCTTGTACAGGATTTTGTCTTTTCTGCGCTCTCTTTTGCACGATTTTCCCTTTTTCTGCAGGTCGCAGAGACGGAGCAGAACAACTATGTTGATGGTGGTGGTGTTTATGAAAAGAAAGAAAATGGGGACATGTTTGTGCCATTTTAATTTCATTCATAATGTTAGCAACGATGATGATCCAGAACTGATAACCATGCCTAAATATCGTTTTTTTCTCTTTGCAGGTTCCGATGTGTCAGTACAGACAAATCGATGCATGGTGAGGAACTGCATGAAATCTGGATTGGTCTAGTGAATCAATTTGATACGGCTTCGTTACTCGACTCGTTCATGATTTCGTTCCACTTAGGAATAGATATTGTTGATTGAATTAAAATGGCACAAAGATACAAGTACTCAACAAGTCCAGAATAGGCGGAGAAATCGAGGCCACTAAGAGATAAAGTTGCAGGCGGTTGAGATCTTACACGACAGAAAATGATACAAGTCTCAAATAGAATTCAGGCTGTTTGAGACCTAAACCCTAAACCTTAAACCCTAGATTTGAGAATGGTAAAAATTTTAAGAACGCCAACCATGAGTAATTATGCTCACGCTATATGAGGTAAACTGGAGAAGATTGTGCTATTTGGCCAAGTATTCTCGGTCTTCCTCGCCACTAATAGCAGTAGAGTAATGTGCAGCGGTGGACCACGACATTTTTCATTAAACTCATAACAGCCCTCCACTACCATTTATGAAAACAATTCTCTAACAAAACTAGTAAAATAGGATACATCCGATCCGTTTACTGACCCATGTAAACCGGATCGGATGTATCCTATTGCTGATTTGAAGCTCAAATAGACTAGCCAGAATCTGATAAAGAAATTTGAAGGCGGCTACCAACTGGTTTTGGATCTAATACGCCGTTTCATAATTGAATCTGAATCCAACTGAGATATGATCATATTTGAAATTGAATGTCAGATCTTATATGGTCAGGCTGAGTTTAGTTTTAAACACTGGAGCCCGAATCAGTGTCTTAATGCGAGTCCAATTATCCAGTTGAGTCGAATTTGCTGAAGGTTGAATTTCACTATAGATTCTGTCTATCTACGTCCCTGTCTTCATCCAGCGTGACATCATTATCACCAAGGTTGAAGAGTGCCGGAATTGAATTTGGAAGCAATTAATGGCCAAACCTGGGAAGGCCAATGTTGAAATCAGTAAATAAAATATAGAACAGTTCCTTTACATGGTGAATTAATGAATGTTGTGTTTGATGAGGCCGAAATTTTAAAATTCTAGAATTAAAATTCTTGCTTTTTGGTGAAATTGGAATTGTCTTATCAAACAGAGAATTTTGATTCTACCTTAAATGGTGGAATTATAATTTTAGAATTTTTTCATATTTTCTTAGGACATATGTCATGATGGTTTTAATTCATGTTTTATCAAACACATCATTTTCAATTTTGAAATCAAAATTTCGGACTTCAGAAACAAAGGAAAACTAGAACTGAAATTTTCATTTCAATTCCAATTTGAAGTGGAACTTGTTTTTACAATTTAATTTTAAAATGAATATTTAAAGCCGTCAAACGCCCCCTAAAGTAAAGTAATGGCATTATTTTATTTTGAAGCTAGTGATCCCCCAAATTTTCAAAGGTGTTCACATTATGACGGAATATAGCTGACGATTCTATTACATTGGCGACCAACAGAAACAGTAATTTCGACACGACTGCATACTTCTTGTAGCATGTTGCTAGGATGAAGTCTGCCACTGTTCCTTTATCGGCTTCCTTTTCACTGCAGCATTGCCAAGTGTTATTAGGCCTTCCCTAACTAAGAGAGAGGCTACACCACTATTCCCAGCTTTTGAGCTCTTTATTCTGTCTTTTAGCAATAGGGTTACCCAAAGGAATCCAATAGTGGTCTCTCACATCCTTTTTCTTATGATTTGACAACTCTTCATCTCATACTGAACTAAATTATTCCTTTGCAACCAACTTTATCATAATTTTTAATGTCATGCTGCCAACTTTGTTACCAGCTCAGAAAGGAAACAACTTCCAAATTTTGATAAGACATTTTCATGTCTATAAAAGAAAGCACAAAGTTCCACAGGCATTAGTATGATTCGTTTGTATTGCTTGACAGTGCCTTTGGACTTCATAATATAGTTTTCTCATTTCCTTACCTAGAATCTTGGCCTTCAACTTTTCCCCAAGCAACAGTCAGGCTCTGTATGGTTGTGTGTGCCCATACACATGCTTGAGAGCGCTTGTGGTAAAATACAAACCATCTTTTCATGCACAATTATGCTCAGTATCTTTGAGGGGGTTGGTACAATGGATGAGGTGGGAATTAGTATGTAGTCAGTTTCAATTTTGAATTCTCCGAACATCAACTTCTTATGTTGTAAAAAGGGAGACATTGACATGCAAGTTGTAGCATAATGAATGCATTAACATGGAGCACCGAAAGCAGGGCTGATACCATGTGGGTAGGGGGGTGGGATAGGAGTGAAGGTGAGGGCCTTGAGCACTTCGTTGGTCTATAGGATGAAATACTCTCCCTACTCGCCCCCAATGAATTGTGCTTGGTACATAGACAGGTTCAAATGTCATGCTTAATGACAGAGCTTTAATCCTCATGGGGACCCAGAAGTGCAGCAGAGACAATATTGTACCTACTTCAATGCATCCAATACATGACAGCTTTCTAGTTGGGAAAAATAATCAGGTTCAGAGGAGGAATCACATGGAATGCAGCTGAAATTTTCTCTGGTTTTGCTTCAATTCTTTCCTTGAGGTTACAAAATGTCTACAGTAAAACGCTTTTAGATTAGTTATTTCAACATCAAGATGGATCATGTGTGTTTGGTTACCGTCAATATAAGATTCAAATCTTAAATCCCAAGATCTAAGATCCTTGGTTTCTAACAAGAACCTAATATTCTATATTTGAAGGGGGAAAACTAAAGTCAAAGCGCTATATGGCACGAAAAAGAAATCCAATTTCTGTAAGACTTGATCTGAATCGTAGCTCAGATTCAAGTCGGTTCAGTGAGGGCGACCGCGAAAGTCACCGAAGAGTCAGCCACCTTCCACTTCCCCTCCTCCTTGTAACTTGAGATTCAAGGTTCTGAAATCTACAAATTGCTAGAACCATATATTTTAGGTGTAATATGAAACCCTCCCATCTAAGATTAGGAGTCTCAATCGCCAATGAGAGTAGTAAGTTCAACGATCTAAAGTCTTTGAAATTTTCCATACAAGCTTATCCAAATATGAAGGTTTACAACAGCATGAACAATTAATTTTATACAGCAGAAAATAAGAAAAATAACATCAAAATTTTATTTATACAATATATAAGTGCATTAACTAATTAAATTGCACTACCAACCTTTTCTTTCATGACCAAGCTCAGAAGAAGCTTGATAACGAAGGAGTTTGCCCTATAAACCAAGATCATGACTCAATCCTTATTCGAATGGTCAAGTCTTAAGTAACCTAACTGCATAGTAATTGATTGTTTTAATTTCTTGATGGGATCTACAAACCTAACTGCGGGACCTGAGCTGGGAGATACTCTAATGGAAAAATCCCAGGGATTTGTAGAGTCTCTAGAAACCTTTTTCTCCTTGGAACCTGCCAACTTTAAAAGTCTCTGTTCAAAGAACGCTTGCCCTAAAGTTAAGGCAACAGGTCAGGCGATTCCATCCCCCTTCTTGGACACGCAGTAGAAGCTTCATGAACCCAACATACTCCTTTGATCGACAAGATAAGCGCCAGTCATGTGATCCTTATCCCTCTACTGTCACTTCACATCAATTCTTTGTTTCTCTATTTCACTGGATGACAGAAATATGCCAGAAGAAAGACAGTTATACCTAAATCAGCTTTGGTTAAAAGAGAGAGAATAAAACAGGGAGAAATTTTCATTTAATGCTTGGCCTTTAATCATTATTTCGGAACCATATGCTTTTTCTTTTTCCTTTCTCAATATGCCCCTCACTTTGGGTCTCAAATGAGATCATGACATTCTCGAGCAGGTGAAAATCTCTACTTTCTCAAATTATATCACCAGAAAAATATGGTTTCTCGCTTCACAAGTATTATTGTATGTATGCATGCATGCATGTATATATTGAATTTGGACATTAAAGTCGTCCAGATTGCTGGTACACCAAAGAGCTATCTTTCCAATGCCCCAAAGATTTGGGAAGTGACCAGGATGACCAAGAATGGGGTTCTTGACCGTTAGAGAAACCGGGTCCATGTCCAGACCAGTGGCAATGAATTGGGTCCGGCGGGAATGGGTCAGGACGACATGGAGCCATTTTTGAATAGTTGATGCATGAAATTTGTGATCAAACTGCACTCCATTTTCCTTTAACTTCAAGTCAAAGATGTGTTTGTAGCTTTGGTCCAGCGAGTCCGGGTCCAAGTGGTTGAAACTTCAACCCGGAGACATCGTCTCTCCGATGAGTCCAAGACAATATACTAATGTTTCTACGCCGGCGGCCGGCGATCTATATGTCCAGACATGTGATTGGACTGGAGAAAGACAAGATATACCCGCGGAGGCCGGTCAGAAGCGGGTGGCCCGGCCAGCATATTTTGAACAGTTGAGGCATGGCACTATTGAACGTGGTTGTCATTGTCTCCCTCCGACGGCGGTGGGAAGAAATGGGCGTTGGTTTGGCATCTGGAACCCATGCTGGGTCTCCGTCCGCTTGACCTCCAGCACCAACGTCGCAGACTCGTAGCAAAACATTTTGACAGCACACAAGAGATGCGACAGAGTTGATAGGCTTTCGGTTTTCATTCCAAATTTTCGAGACATTAATTTTCTATGTTGCAAGAAGAGACACTCATATATAAGTTAAAGTATACAAGAACATCACTCAAGTAGGTTTGGTTTCTCGAGGTATGGGGGGAAGGGTGAAAGTGTAGTAGCAGAGCTACATATAAGCTAGCGTGGGCAGTTGCCCCCACCAACTTCAAAATTTTTCTTTATTCTTATACAAATGTCTTATAGTTACTTGCTTATTTGTACATATATTGTGTCTCTTAAAAAATGAAAAATTGTAAAATAACATCCTTTAACTAAAAATTTTTGGCTTTGCCATTGAGTGGAGTAGTTGTGTGGTAAGATGGAATATTCTTTCATATTCTCTCTTACATGATGCTTACGAAACAGAGGCAGAGGCAAGAAAAAAAAAAAGGAAAAAAGACATCGATATATTTTTTTTTACGGATTTTGTGGGTGTGTTTCAAAGTATTTATAATATTTTTCACAAAAATAACGTGGTTTTAAATTTGTTGAGAATTTAAAAGGGTCCTTTCCTTCCTCGATCACCATTTGTGAACGCTTTTGGTAGATAGATCATCAAATATCGAGGTCAAGTAACTAAGCATAATTACTATGTGAATCGATAATGTTACCCAAAGGTAAGAAAAAAAAAAAAAATCTAATGTTTAAGAAAATTGGCACAAAAGCGTTATCAACAACAATTCATGGTGTTTGCAGCAATCCATTATGATATTTTTAGCGATGGAAAATTTCAATTTCAAGATATCATACTCCAAATCCTAAACTTTCTAATTCTTTTTAAAATAAGATCTGCAGCTACGTTCTTCCTTGGTACATCATTTCTCTTCAGCACCGGATCAGGGTCCATGGTCCGGGTCCAAAAAAGAATCGATATTCATTTGTCTCAATCGACGCGTATGGATCCGACCAGCGTTAGATCCAGATCCAAAACAAGCGCAGCGTGTTGCCCCGACTCGCCCCAGCACGTGGACGGCGGTGCCGGTGAGCCGTGAGCATAACCAGCACGGGAAGGCGACGCCTCCATCGCCGTTCATCGCGGGGAGCCAACGGTCGAGAGCCGCGTTCCAGCACCATCTGGAGCGCCTCGTGCGGCCGACGCTTCGAGGGCGCAAGCGCCTCGCGCCTCACGTGAAGCGGCAGTTTCGCCACGTCACCGGGTCAGTGGCCACCCGTTCCATGTCACCGGTGCGTGCAAATCTTCTTTCCAGGGGCTGCAGCGCTTTGAACTTTTTAGCCGTAGTTTTGAGTATAAATTGCAGAAATGCACCTAATGGTGCCAGGGCGCAGCACAGCGATTCACCATTTTCGTAATAAAAAAATATAG
This sequence comes from Nymphaea colorata, assembly GCF_008831285.2. NCBI lineage: Eukaryota > Viridiplantae > Streptophyta > Magnoliopsida > Nymphaeales > Nymphaeaceae > Nymphaea > Nymphaea colorata. The sequence goes on along the minus strand of NC_045138.2, from coordinate 14,116,406 downwards.
GAGAGGGTAGATTCGTCTAGTGAATTCTATGTCGACAACTCCAAGACATTTCTTTTTAGCCGAAGTTTTGAGTATAAATTGCAGAAATGCACCTGATGGTGCCAGGGCGCAGCACAGCGATCCACCATTTTAGTAATAAGAAAAGATACATGAGGGTAGATTCGTCTACTAAATTCCATGTCGACAACTCCAAACCCTTTCTTTTTAACGGTAACAAAAAAGAAAAAAAAAAGCCTTCTGAAAAAGACAAAGGAAGGAAAGAAAGAGAAAAAAATACAAAAGGACGGCGTTAACTGGAGCTGGGAGGGAACCAGGGAGCGCCCGTCCACGTCGCCGGGACGTCCTCTTCCGGCGCTGGAGGGACATTGGTTGGACCGGAACTGCCGGGACGAGGAGGAGCAGAGGCGGGGGACGTCGAACTCGACCCGCCGGTGGTGGTGGCGAAGAGGTACTGGTCGAGGAGGCTCCGAGGACGGGGCTGCACCCCCGAGCTCTGGAGCAGCCGGAAGTACTGAACGTAGTCGTCGGTTAATCTCGAGGGTGCCACGGGGTAATGTGTCGCTGCAGCGGCGGCTACGACGGTGGTGGTTGGGGCGGCGGTGACTGGAAAGGATGGTTGAGGGGGTCGGAGGAGGCGAACGTTCTCCGGGAAGTTGAGCTTCGCGCGGTTGCCACGGAAGCGGAGAGCGGCCTCGTCGTAGGCGCGGGCGGCCGCCTCTGCAGTGTCGAATGTCCCGAGCCACACGCGGGCGGCCTTGTGGGGGTCCCTGATCTCCGCGGCCCACTTGCCCCATGGCCTCTGCCTTACTCCTCTATACCGCCTCCTCTGCTCTCCAACTCCCCCGCCGCTGCCCGTCGCTTCCTCTGTGCTCGTGGTGCTCCTCGTGCTTTCCTCCCCTGCATTTTCAGACAATCGACATAATAAACACTTCACATTAGTAATTCTCCTCACAAAAACCTTACATGATAACAAGGAAGAACACCAATGGGTTTTAGAAAAAAAAAAAACAGCCAAAGATCTAACTTCGAATTACAGAGACTCGGCGGGCAATCTATTAGCTACTGAAAATTAATCAAGATGGATTTTGAACGGAATTTATATGAGAATGCAATCATCTTCAATGGATCGATCTCCGTTTGAAAGAGTCGTGGCTTTGAGGACAAATTGAGCTCTAATTGCAGTTTGAACAAATCTGCAAGTATTAATGGCCAGTTAAACTGTTCAGGATGATGATGGTGGCGGCATTAATGAGACAGATCTAGAAGAAGAAAAAGTCCACACAACTAAGATTGGCAGCTTATGAACAATCATCGGAATTTTCAAACTTAGCAACTAGTTCTTCGCTCGATGCCTCCCTTCCTTTCCATTGTATAGCAGTAAGCGTAGATCTTCTGTGGTGACATCAGAGGATGCCTCGTCAGGCGTAAAGGAATGAAGAGAAATAATGGCGAGTCTAGTCAACCTCAATGGTTGGTGATTAAGATCAATGATTTTTTAGGTAAAGGAGGACGATTTCTCTATCTAATTGCCTTTTAAGCAGAGTTCTGAATTGATAGAACTGTGGGTAGGTTTGGGAAAAGCGTGGCTTTTTCGGGATTTGACGTGACAATTGCTTCTTGGCCAGATTTTAGGTAGAGGTTCTGTAGGAAAAGAGAGAGAGAGAGAGAGAGAAAGAGAGAAGAGGCAGAGAATTTTTTGTGGCTTGCAGAAGGAGACGTATCGATGGTCGGCTTCTGCAATCAATACTAGAGGCAGGCCAGACTCTTTCAGTCCAAGAACGAATACTGTGCGCGGCAAATGGATCCCTCTGTGAGAGGGAAACAAACTCAGGGGTCTCTCAGAAGGTGCCTTCTGTCTGGGTTCCTCGGAGCATACAGAGAAAATCTGTGGTCCGGCATTCATTTCAACTCTACATAACCTCTCCTTATCACTGGAAAGATAGGTCAATACGTAACCGAAAGCGTGCAAGAATCAAGATATACATTTGTTTCTAGATGAAGAAATTTTACCATCTTTCTCTTTGAAACCAAGTCTAGGATATAAGTAACAAACACAGAACCAGGCTTTTCAACTTTCAGGACATACGTCTCTTGTAATAGAAAGCAAGTTGATGATGCAGCACAGGGGACCATGGAAATCCATTGATATCTTCTATTAACTCATCTCTTACGTGTGTGAATAATCTCCGTCACATGGCAGCATCAAATCCAGTGGAGATTCATTCCATTCCATGAGGAAATCTTCTGGCAGAAAATGCAGGCCATGTGATTGGTTGATGCACATAAATTATGAGCAAGAGACCACGTAGATCCTTGGTGCCTACCCAACAGCAGCCTATCTCATCTGGAAACACTTGGTTCCAAATGGTGGTAGGGACACCGCATTAATTCGTCCTGAACTTGGTGCGTATCCTTTAGAATTGTACGCAGGAATTTGAACGGGCACCATGAATCATATGAACTAAAAAGTATCTAAAGGAGAAAGTCTCAATGTAAATCTATGGGGTAGCATGGTTGGCCGATTATGGCTTCCAGATGCCGCTAAGAAGATGAGTTAATTGGCAAGATCATGCAGATCATTGGTTCCTGGTCTACAACATGCAACCTGATTCTACAGTACCATCGTCAGCCATGCATTGCAGAACATAAAAGAAGTAGATCTTCTTAAACTTAACCAACCAAAAGGCCCTTGTGTGAGAAAGTCAGGACCGTAGAGCCCTCTTTCTTCTCCAGGAGCTAGGAGAAGCGGAACAAACACCAGAAGAGAAGAGAGACCAGTAGGTCTTTCTTTCCTTCTTTTTTTTTTTCAAGCCAGTGAAAGGGAGTTCATAAATCGCAAGTGACTCTCCCATCCAACTGCTTACCTTGAGAGGAGGAAGAAGAAGGCAGGAACTGCGCAGGAATCGAGGAAGTGCTCCCTATCTCCTCCGCCTCAGCCGAGAACTGCCGGACCGGCACAGTTAATTGCTCCGACATCACCGGGTGATCCTCTCGCTGGCGCTTCAAGCCGGAAACTGAGCTTCCACTGGCCGTAGGCGCCGTACCGAACCGAGGGGGGAACCAATCGGGCGGCGCACGCTGTGGCACCTCCCCGGAAACGACTCGGGTGAGCGCGGAGACCATCAGGGACATCTCATGCTCGCTGTTGAACAGAGGGAAGCGCATCTCCTCCCCATGGGAGGCCGACATGCGTGGCGCCACCGCTTCCGACTGCTCCGCCTCTTCGTCAGCCCATCCGGCCGGGATTCTCAGCCATTCCTCTCCGGAATCCTGCTTTCCCGCCACTTTCATACACATATAAGCCGCTTGGGTGGTTGTTGTTGGTGGTGGTGGTGATGGCGGCGGCGGGAAGTCAATTGAGGAAACAGATAGCCCAAATTGATCAACGATGGAATTTGTTTGCCAACGGCTAGTTTTATACTCTTCGGGAATTCAAACACGCGCCGACATTGGAACTGTTCGCACTGACCCTTTATCCTTTCTCTCTCAATTTGAATAATCACTAACTAAATAAATTAATATTTGTAATCTCCGTAAACCTGCAGATTTCACATTATTAATTTAAGCGCCGTCATATCTTTTTCCTCTTAAAATAGCGCGAAGAAGTTTATCAATTTGAGCAACCACTTCAGTTGGTCTTCCTCCCCTGTTTCGGTCGCCCAAATCTTAGAAATTTGAATAATAAAATGCAGGTGTCACAAATTTTACAATCTTTGGGAAAGATATCATATCATTAACCTTCTACTTTTTCAAGCAAACGACAAAGTCTCATATTAGATTTTTAGAGTAAATGAGTGACATCGGGCACTCTCAAGAAATTTTATATGTATAATAAGGTTTTTTCATATTAGATTGTTTTGTTTGTTATGGTATTTCATCTACAACAGTAAATATTATCGTATATTTTAGCATCGCATAAGTGAAGATTATAAGTGAAGATTAGCGAATAATCTTTTTAAATAAAAGCCGGGCCAGTTAAACATTTTTGGTGGAAGAGTTATTTGATTGAGTTGGGTCAGCATTGCATATGGTCGTTGCGCAGATCGAGGAGGGGAAGCGATGGGCTCCTCCTCGACTAGACGGACGTTCACCGTTCACACGGTCGGAGATTTTTGACTCCCGTTCAGGACCTCTCTTTTAGCGGTGGTCTTCACTTTTTCTCATCCAACTTTTGCCGGAATGACCAACGTGACGGATTGGATACTCAGTCATGAGGGGCGAGACGAGATCCGGACCCGCTTTGGCATCCTAAATTGAATTGAATATATCAATGCTTGTGCCGACCGCTTCAAACGGGTCGGATCCGTTTAAACTAGGATATGATTTTTCAATCTTTTTTTATATTAGGTTAAACTAAAATTTACAAGTAAATTTTGTTCTACAGATTAAATTCATGCTGTTTAACATGTAAAATATATGAATTTGGTCAAGGTCGTGGTGCGTATGGACCTTAAATGCACCCCTCTTCAGTACAGGAATGAAAATTTTCTTCCTTAAAAACTGGATCACCAGTTGCAAGTTTTTCATAAATTGCGGCCGAGTCTTCCACTCTAAAGAGCAATCCAAAACTTGCGACGCATTTTTCTCCAACCGGACGGCTGGATTGTAGATTTGGACCAGGGCGACCACTTGTACACGGTCAAATTTATGAATATAATTTTGTCATATTATATTTTTTTATTTTATGCATGTTTTTTTTATTCTGTATGTTGTTGTTGTTGATGCTCTGTTATGTAAAGAATTTATAGACTAATTTTCAATGTGAACAAGTTGATCTGGTAACCCATTTCGTCATGTCAAAATATAGTCATAGAGTTATTAAGTCAATCATGTTTCTACGCATGTGGTTTGCAATTTGTAAAATCATATTCATTCTTTGCTAGATAGAGAATCAGTTTTTAATTGAACAAAATTTGACCAATACATAACAAGATTGGTATTGGTTTTTTTTTTTTTTAAATAATTTAATCGTTTGAAAGTTCGAGATATATATCATATGCTTTTAAACCCCCTTTTCTATGGAAGGGAAGACATGCGCTGATTAATGATTAATGTGCATGGGTAGTATCTGTGTTTAAGCACTGATGCATGAAATACTCTGCTCACTCAAGAAGGGAGCGATGCTCATTATTTATTATTATTATTATTATTATTATTATTATTATTATTATTATGTCTTTTGATTGTTTTCACTTTTGAATGTATATAAAATTTTTATCCAATCCATAAACCAGTTCGATTCCAATTCCATTCTGTCAATTCTGTGAATCTTTCTGCTGCTGGACACAACTAAAAAACCGATATTAAGAACGTTGGTTTAAATAATGTTTCAGAGTAAAAAAAAAAGGTTAGATGGATCGGGTCTGGGATTCAAAAGTAAGAATCCAAAACCCTATTTTGGATCGGGCCCATTTGCAATCGAAAAGTTGTTCGAGCGTCCTGGTTGACCATCCAAGGGTAAAATAGGCATTCAACGGAGAGAGAGAATTCAGATTGGAATTGGTTTCTCCAAACGGTACCGACATGACCCGATACGCTTCACCGTCCCCCCCCCCTCATCCTTATCGGAGCACGCATTTTCTCAGGGCCCCACCGTCCTTTATTATTTCCAAAAAGCCGTCGCTTTCTTCGGTGCCTTCTTACCAAAAAGATGAAAGGCACGGTTCGCCTTGGTCAACGCGTGAACCCGCTTCGGGCCGAGTCAGACTTTGTTTTTTGACTTTTTCTTTTTTTACTGAAAACCTCCTCCGACGCAAAAGACACTTAAGGGACTAAACTAATGCTTTTTGCCAGCCAGTTGTTAGTTGTTTTCACCGGCCTCAACCACGTATAGCATTTTAAAATTACCCATTACAAGGACCGTGAAGTTAAGATCCCTTCCTTTCTTTTTTACCTTGGGTCCACCGGTTTGAGTAAGAGTTTTGACAGCAGTAATAATCAAAATGTTTTGAACTTTTCAATTTAAAAAAAAAAAAAGAAAAGAAAGAAAAGGAGTAAGGTTGCCTGTTGAACAAGACTACAAGAGCATACACTTTACTCGTTTATTATATTTTTATTAATAAAAATCAGAACATTTCCAATTTAGGCTTCTCTCCTCTTAGCCGTGTGAAAACTGCTACGTGGGAGGATTCGGTCTTTACCGATTCGCCGTTGACCAATGGCCGACCAGGATGAACTTAATTTTCCGGCGCATAAATGATCGAGTTCCGATGATGGATGTCTTTGAATTCAAAGGTTTGAGAGATTGATTATTTTGAATAGGGAAATCACGTGACTGAAAAAAAAAAAAAAAGAAAGGGTGCGACCGACGGACGTGCCCAATACGCACGTGAGGGATTTATGTGGCCCGAAGGAAGGAGCAGATTCACGGACTGGTGTGGCGTGGGCCCAAGCCAACGCTCCCTACTCGAAGGCCAAAAGGGATTTTCTATTTCTTGAGTTAAAAAGCCTTCATTTCTAGCATTCTTAATTGATGGTTTTTACGAAAAGCGAGATTTTACGTTGAGACAATGGCAAGAAGGAGTTCTTTTTTTTCTAAATTATTTAGATGGCTTGATAGTTTGACATTTTTTATTATTTCATAAATCCTCCCCAAAGAGGAATGACATTTTGATTTTAAAATTTCGAGTGTATCAAACACCTCCTAATTAAAGGAAAAAGAAAAAAAGGCTAAAGAAGAAAACTTCTGAATGGATTATCATCTTTCTTGTCGACAACATGCATTGATTTGTCCATGATTGAGCGCATAGGGTTCGACCTTTTGGTTATCCAATTAAGGCGATGACAAACATTTCAGGCTCCACAGTTCACTAGTCTTCTATACATGTAGCAGTCCATTGAAAAATATATAAGCCAAACTGTATTTTTCAGAGACAAGAATACCATTCAAAAGTATACATATATATATATAAAACTGACGTATCGCAGCCAAAACAAAAAAGGAGGAAGAGTTCGAAATTGTAGCGCCATTTATGCAGAGAGGGAGGCAGCACAATCATCATTTTAAAGACATTCATTTTCACGAACAAAACAAAAGAAACATACAAAAAATGCGAGTCAACTTCAAAATTCAGCAGTCATACAAAAGAAGCAAAGCTGTTGATGCGCTACTTGCCAACGTTTGAAGGAATGTGAAGATGAAGACACATTTACAACTATGATATGTGGGGGAAGAAGGCAGTTGACAATTGCTCATATTTGTCCATACGCAGGAAATGTCATATTTTATAAAAATTCAGCCAATAATTGATGCTTTGGCCTTTGTTATCAACAGACATGGGTATGAAACCACCACGAATGCAATTCCAAGCGGATTTCCGGTTTAGCCGCAAAATTATGGTCATAATAAAGCTCTTTGACGACTAATAACGTGACCTTGTCTATAGAAAGTAGTGAATGTGGAACATACCATTGTTGGTCAACCCGTGTCTTGTTCTCCGATCGGCAGATGACCGGGTCACTGGGTTAGCGAGTTGACTCGTCAACTCGATCGAGTATTCAAATAACCAAAATATAAATCACTACTGCAGCATCCATCGGAAGAGTCAGGGGCGAGCCAGGCCAACCTTGACTCATGGCCAGATTTATTAGGGATTCGAGATTAATCGAGCAATTCCCCAGTCGACGCAGCGAGTTTGCCAACTATGGAGCATATTAAGTTATTGCACAAAGTCTAATCATTCAATGAACAAGTTCAACTTGTTCAAGCTAGTGAAGACACCAATTCTAAGTCATTAATCTTGTCACTTTAGGTTCCTTTAGAATATGCTGACTTGGAATGAAGTTTTTTTAACACTTCAGCTGAGGATAGTGAGAAAATGACTAAAACACCCTTCACCAGTACAAACTTAAAAGAAATTACTGTACATATGCATGTTTAACAATATCTAATTCTTTAGCCTATTCTATTTAGATTGCAGCCATTATTTATCAAATTCAGATTTAAAAATGATATCTACTTGAATTTGGCTTCGGTTTTAATTAAATACCCGATCAAGTTTGAATTTGGATTCAAATGTAGTATTAAATAAATATTCTATATTCAATATACAAATATTTTGAAAATTGGTCCTTGTAAGTTGTTATTGGAAGAAATACCTAAGAGATCTCTTGGTCTAATTCCAAAACCAACCAAAATATTGTACTTTGGACTTTGAAGATGTAACAACCCGACCCACTCCTGGGCTCGGGCCCCTGGTTCGACGGATCCCAACCTGCCTCCCTAGCAGTTTTGGTTCTAACCCGTTCTGGGGTGTTACAGAAGAAATGGTGACGGAGCTTTGAGACGAATTTGGATACACCAGTTTGCCCACAGAAATTGAATAGGAAAGGAAAGGTGAGTTGGGCTTTTCCTGTTTATCCATTTTGAGTGGGCAAGATGCATCCAGATGTGAAGAAGAGTCATGTGCCAAAAGCAGATAGCATGACATTGCAGAACAAGTTTCATGCATGGGCCCATGCCATAGTTTTGTATATGGATAAACTTATGGCATAGTCACATGGATCACAATAACCGAGTCTCTGCCATCCATTGGTGGGATATGATTCACATTTTTGTCTCAATAGAAGACTCGTCTGAAGTCAATTTGTGGAATCTTCAGTATGCATTAGAATCCAAAATGAGAGTGCCAAGATCATTTTGATAATCAAAATTTTCTTCTTCCTAACTGCATCCTTGTCACTTGTGACTCATGCATGTGCAACCAGTTGACTATAAAAACTTCTATGTCAGAGAAGTACATTTGAGTTTTATATGAAACTGTAAAATATGAAAGATGAGAAATTAAATTTCGGCTTGCAGAGGAGAGGAGGTTATATGCCTGCATAGCTTAGCTTAAAATCACTAAATCCAGCTAAGTTAACTAAATCTGCAGCCTGACTGATCCGATTTAATTTTCAATTTTTTCATCAATATTACAGCTCCCAGAACTTCCTGAAATTGATTTAAGAAAAAATACCATGCAGCAGAGAATTGTTTCAGTGACTCACATTTTAGGCTTGTCAGGCCTTGATATATTTTTTTTTCTTACCAACTAAATCTGAATAATATTTAATATGAATATTTGTATACATTAAATAAAGTTTCTGATGTTTTGACATTTATAAATGTAACAAATTTCAGTATTTAACAATGCACGACAAGAAATAACATGTTATTAGTTTGACGATCGTAGCTGATTTGATGAGCCTTGATTCATGACCCCAGTAAGTGGACGATCCTAGCGGATTCGGGCGATTCACGAGTCGGATCGGTGAGTTATGCCAGCTATGCCGCACATCATTTTAGGCTCAAGTTCATAAATTAGATGATCAAGACAATAAACGAAGATTAAAAGATATGATCAAGCATGATGCAGTCTTATAAAAATTGAAAACATAAAGGGAACAGTGTTGGAATTTTTGATAACCATTGGGGAGAGGAAAGTAATTTCAAGTGGATGAGCCCCACGCTACCCGTCAAGATCCCAATGTAGTTCAGGACCCCAAAGGCAGAAGAAATTTGAGGGAAGCGGGGACCTTCAGGTGTCTTTTGTAGGCAGTGGGTTGTTGTTAACTTCCCGCTCACTCAAAAACTACTTCTCCCGCTATTTTGTCCCTTGAGCATTTATATCAAAGCTTTAACCTCATGATGTGAAATGCTATTATATATTCCGAAATGTGACATCCCATCAACGTAGGGTCCAATATACATTCACAGTTTAGTGACGGAACAAAGTAGTTCCGATCTTTAAATGAAAATAAATGCAACATTTTATTTGCTTTGACCGAGCCGTGTCAAACAATTGATTTCGAGACCAGGAGTCCTTTTTCTAGCAAACATGGAAAAAACTCGGAAACTAAAATGATGCAATAGGAGCATTCGGTGAAAGGTTTTACAACTAATGGGTGCTTTTGGTACAATTTTCTCAAATTCATACGCATTTTATGTGTTGTGTAGGATAAACAATTTGGATCCAGTTATGCGTCGAAATTTCCTTTTTTCTATATAAGATTTTACAATATTGTAGTTTCTTTCTTCTTTTTTTTTTCTTTTTTAAAACTCACCCTTGCAGATTAAAAGATATGACTTTCTAATGATTATAAAATGTAGATAAGATTTTAACACGTTTGACATATGTAAAGTGGGTTGAGGGTCTAAGTGCCCTCCAAAAAGTGAAGAATAATAAACTGAAGTAAAGCAAATAAGTTAGTTTACACACATGAATCTGAAAGCAGTGCTGTAACTTCCTAGTCTTTTCCTTATTTACATATTGGTGTCTCTCTTGAAAGTTTAAAAATTTCAATCATTTGTAGCCTCAGGCCAAATATTTTGGGATCCACCATTGCCTAAGAGGGTTCACACTGCAGCTCAACAAAATGTCGGAAGGTCAAGGACTCAAGCTAATTTAGTACCGTCCAAAGCTGTGGACACCCAACTCCTGGCTCCGACGGCAAAGGGTGCGGACCCACTTCGGAGGCCCACATCCAGGCGACTCCAATCAGGTTAGCCATGAACCAGAGTTGTGGTGGGTCCAGTCCTTGCCGCCCTCTGTTTGGTAGGGGACAAACTGTCTAGGACACCGACTCCTTTTGAGGCAGAGGAAGAAAGAAGAAGATGAGAAGTCAACAGTCATATAAAGACCATAAACCTAATTTTGATGAAAAGGATTAGGGAATGGAAGTTTTTTGTTTTTATTTTTTTTTTTTTTTACTCTTTAAGGGTGAATGGTTCATTTCACCGCTATTAAGAGAGGCCACTCATCCCTCCTCTGCCCGCTTCCTTGGGTTCACATAACATGCTTCAAAACTTTTTACAATTCAAAAGTAGAGCACACTGAAACGTAATAATAACTACTCCAAAATTCGAACATGAGTCTTTAAAAAAAATCAAACCGCCCATTGCGCTACCATCCTACCGTAATTAAGCATGAAAATGAAAATGTCGACTTCCGACCAAAGGGAAAATCATGAGGTCGAGTTTTTAAGGGAAAAGGTAATAATCATAAGAGGGACAGCTGAGGTGCTGGGCCCAACTGCTTTTGCTCGTTTATCGCATTGCCGTGCACGGCCAGGAAGTTAAAGTATTAAAATTTCCTTGACGAAAACATTCTCTTTTAACGAAAATTTTGCAAGAACTTACTCAAATTTTGAACCACTGACTGACGAACTATGTTTGATTTTTTTTTTCTTACATCTGTCCACCTGGATTAAATGAAGGAACTCTAGGTAAAAAAAAAAACCTCATTAATGAAAGATTAATTAGGACGTTTTTTTGGCAAAATTTTTAATTTTGAGAACCAACATGACGCATTGATGATGGCAAAAAATAGCTGATGCTGCCATGGATCTGCTGTCATCGTCACTTGCCTTTTCCGTGACTTACAATCGGATATGAGTCTACCATATCCATTTGGTGTTAGAGGAACTGTCGGCAGAAGACCTGCCTGGAGACTTGGATCAAAAAGATTTTGGATCAGGAAATGTGTGAGTAATTTGTCTGCTGGGCAGCCTGATTCCTTGTCGCCAAAAACAAGAAAGAGGAAGAATGGGAGCAAAAAAGTATTTTTCTACATTCATCGATTTGGAGTTTTATGTTTACTTTGACAAACCCACCAACCGGAAAAAACAACTTGGATTTGGACTAGCAAAGTTTTGTTGGACTTTCTTTTTTTTTTTTTTTATGTGGACTTTCTTTTTTTTTATAGTTTTTTTTTTACCTCGGTGCAACACTCGAGTTGAGAGGCTTTGTCGCTTGTCGAAAGTCAAAAATTTGGCTTGCATAGGACCTATTTTCTAAGGACCCCTTTCTAACTTTTAAAATTAAAAAATATTAAAATTTAAAATTTTATTTTATTTGAAAAAAAAATGTTACTACAATTGACGCCAATGACAAAAGCCACATGTTTTGATTCTTACCTGTATAAGTTAGTTTCAGTTAGCTCAAATCATATTTAACTTGCAAATTCTTCTGCAGGCAGCAGGTGGGTGCTCAGCAATGTATTCCCAAGTCACTATCGAACACAGTTCTTCGATTATTATGAATAACTAAAATGATCTTTCTTTGTCAACCTTCATTCAATATATCTCTAAAAGTTGTTTAGAGTGGCGTAGAAGTTCGCCAATCAGCCTGAAAAAATTAAATCTGAGGAATCCATGAAAAGAAGAACACTGTTTTCGTGGAATCCATGTTCTTAATTTAATAACGGACCACAGAATTTTTAAGTTTGCTATAGATTCCGGCCGATTCTGATAAGGTTGATTCTTTGACAAGAATATGTGGTGTAAGCACGTTTCTTCTTAATAAACGCCTTATGGATGTCACACGCCATATAGTTTTAGTTATATATATATTCTCTTTTTATTTTTTAAAATGCGTACAATACCATTTTTTTGCCATCTCATAACGAGTTCAGCTGAATTATTATAAGATTTTTTTATGTTGTTTGTCATTAATTAAATTATTTGGAATTTGATTGAGAGTCAGGTCAAATCCTCCATCTGCACCTGATTTGAAGAAAGCGAGTGGAAAATGAAGTGATAATGACTTTGTCCGCCAAAGCTGATCGAGTGATCCTTCTCTAATCTAAGGACTTTGACCGGCAAAGCCTGATCAAGTTTATTTGTGTGTAGGATTGATTCTTTCATCGATTGCATTCAAATCCTTACATAGCATCTCAATTGGTCGAGATCCTTACAAACCCAATATTACAAACGGGTCAGATCCAAGAAAAGCTTAGTCCAATTCAAATAAAACCAAACCAAATCATATCAGACTTTTACAAGTAGTTGGTATCAAATTTTTGAATGGACTGGGATGTGAAATGCAAATCAAGCATGCATCACATTATTAAATTGGATTTCACATTCATTGTCAAACCCAATGATCTGGATTTAGTTGTAGTGGAGGAGCCAACAAATTGGAGAAGTTGACATTCCCAAAGAAGATCATCCGAGGAGCTACCAGGTTTGATAATGAGGGTAGGCGCTATTTCTCAACTGCATATGTGAAAATTCCAAACCACTCGAGATCTTGTTAACGAACGCACTGGTTCATTTTGTCATGAACCAAAATGGACCCACTGGGTCGAGCACTCGAGTCAACCTTGGCTCTATTCCCAAGTCCACGGCGAATCAGTTGAATCTTCCTAATATGGAAGTCAACGCACGCATCGAAAGACATCTTTCCTGCAAAAAAATTCCCAGCTTTTTTTATGGTATAAAAATTCCCAGCTTTTTTTATGGTATAAGAAAATAGGAAAAAAAAATAGTGCTCCACTGAGACATGGGTCCCAATCTAAAGTTGCGTGCAGTACAATTTGTTCCTTAGTTGCAGGCAATGGATCGCGTTTTGATTCTTGGATAAGTTATCCAGATTAGGGTTAGGTAGGAACCGTCTAGATTTTGCCAAGAGAAAACACACAGTATTTTGGTCTTCAAATTAAAAGATTTTTTAAGACTAACATTTCCTTTTTCCTTTTTTTTTTTTTCTGCGCTCCAAAATTTCAGCCTTCTTCTTCACCTTAGATAGAGTGGACGCTGGTTCTCCATAATCTCTTGTTCTCCTAAGGTATATGGTCTGCTTTACATGTCTCAGTCCGCCACACTTCAACTTGTGCAAACAGTGGTTCTCACTCGACAAAGGAGTCATTGGCTAAACTTCTTACCTCTGAAACCTATCATCCCAATTTCTCTTTCTGTTGACAATGAACCAAAGAACAACCATTGCACAAATATGGCAATTTCTTTTCACAGTTGTTTGGTGACAGGTATGTTCCACTTGCAACCAAATGCCCTCAAGGTGTGCTCAAAATAACACACACACACGACCAGCTGTAGTCAGTTCTCAGCAGTTCGACCCCACCATTATCGTCAAATTCTGTTGTAATATTGATCAGCAGCTCTGGCTGATCATCTCATAAATTTAATCTATATATCGGGTTTTCAGTTTCTCTTTTCAAACCTATAGCTATAGGTTTGCAAACGTTTAAAATCCACCCAAGAGAGAGAGAGAGAGAGAGAGAGAGTTGGTTTTTCGTTCATTTGAATGCAGATTACAAAACACCAATCAGACTGTGCTGGCCATACAGATTCTGCATAAGTTAGAATAATTTTACCTTCTCAACTAAAAGTCAAGAAAGACTGATTCTGAATTACAGGAAAGCTAAAAAAGGGATGAAAGTCCAATTTGGAGTGCCCCGTTTCGGGAAGGGAACTGCCAAATAATAGTATCCATACAGTGGTAAATACCTATCCCACAGTAATGTAATAACTTGTTTGAGAAGGCCAGGAATCTCAGCCAGACATCAATAATTGAAACACTGTTAAAACAATCCTCTCTTACTCATTGCACATCGAAGAAAAAGTTCTAACACATTGGGAAGCAAAACTTTTGCTTTCGGATTGGTGCACCTAAAATTGGTGTTAAGCAATCAAACATGCCCTAAGATTAGTCTTCCGAACTTCTGATCTAGTTTCGTCCTAAAAATGGCAGACCATTCAAGTGCCAAAAGTTCAAAAGGAAAATAGTCGACCGATTTTCTCATTGAATTCCTGTTTTACTACAGAGAAGACTCCCTTTGTCATTTTTAGCATTTTCTAAAGGAGTCGAGGATGAAGTGTACCACCTTTTAGTCTTTAACTATTTTTTCTTCTTGGAAAAGTTCCAATCCAAGAAATTCTGGAAAAGCAGGTCCTCAACTTTGAATCTTCCATTTCAGTAGATTGATTTACTTCAGAATTTTCAGAATGGGTAAAGACCACTTTTCAGAAAATTCTGAAACTGTGCCGGTAGTTAGTGGGTTGGCTTCTGCAACCACCACCAGAAGACTTCAACGAGGAAACACATGAATGCCAGTATATTACGTTTATTAATTTCCCTCGCTACCAAAGTTGTCTTGAAAGCTCTCCAATTTGTTAATGGTGAAATAAAGAGCAACAGGGAACCCGTCCTATTTGACTATACAGAGATCATGCCGTGTGAACAAGTCTAGCCTGCGAAGGTAGCAATGCAGTTACAGCATCCATATTGCTTCCTGAATCATTCTGAGCATTTAAGATCAACTATTTTCCTTAAGTATGCAGTCAAGTTTCTTTGAAGCAAGTGACTTATATCCCATTGTTAATGTCTGAATAATAGGGCGCTAAATCTCATCATCCTTGACCTGATCATTCGAGAGTGTCCTCGTAAACCACAGGATGTTTCAACTCAGCAGGATAATTGCCGATCTAACCTAATTCTATGCAAGAGAGAGTGAGAGAGAGAGAGACGCTTAGATTCCAAGCGTTTACTGGAAAAATGCAAGATCAGCACTTAATAACAAATTAAAAGTTTTTACCTGTACGACCAATCCTTTCAAGACTTCGCTGCTTCCACTAGAATCTACCACCAATTTACCATACTAGTTGATATGGCGTTTAAGAAGATGTCACGATCTACAGATGACTGCTTCATAGAACAAGGACCCGTCGAGACAACATTGTTAACTCATTTAACTCCACGCGGTGCACTCTTCTTTGCTTTCTAGAGAATAGAGCATATGTGCCATCTTGGTATCAATGTCATAATACGTGGTCATAATACGTGGTCGTTGGCTAGTCCTAATGCTGATTACTCATATTAACACAGCAACAAAAATTTATGCAGAAGATCTCAGAAACTAGCGCTGAAAGAATTGAAATTTGAGAGAACGTACTTTGAGACTTGAAGTCCACGGTGAATTTAATTGCATCGGCGGCAGCACGAGAACGTAGACAGTGCATTCCAGTTTTCAAAATCTAGCAAACACAATGATCTGGGTGTAAATGGTACCCAGAATTGGAACATGAATGAGCCATCCATGATTCAATCACTGAAATGTTAGAAGAAATAAAGGAGTTTAATCCATTGACATAACAGGGTTTTCTTGTGATGATGACCTCACGGAAAGAAAGCGAGTAAATATGAATTGACAAATAACACGGTTAGAAACCCTTCTTTGGTCAATTCACAAGAGAATGAATGGTTAGGAAAGAGACCGTGCCCTCACCAGCCAGGCCTGCAAATGAAAGATTGCAGAACCCCAAAACTTTCTTGAATAGGCATAACATGTTTCATATATTATAGCATGAATCGGAAAGTACACGAGAAAGTGGATTCAGTAATTTAAACAGGCCTCGAAATACTAAACCAGAAATATAAACTTCATAAAACTAAGCAGAAATATGAAACTAGAATACAACCATAGCAACGACACAGACATCTTACCTCAGGCTAAGCATAGAAGGCAAAGTAAGCTTGCCAAGTTTCTATTTTCCATGGCAAACAAACTGCATTGCCTTCATATAGCCTTCCAACTGAAATATGCCTGACATTTCTAAGCATCATACGCCCAACACTGGTTTGAAAATGAAATCTCTAACACTTGCAATTGCAATGACAGAGATGTCTGCATCTGCCATTTAGACAACACCAAAATTGACCGTCTTGTAGTTGCGGAGAGTCTCATGGAGTGACATGATAGGAGGCCCCTTTGTGAGGCCCCTTTGTCTACAACCCCATCTAGATCCTAGCATATACAAATACAAGGTTTTTTGTTAATTGGCAAAATAATCAAATTCGAACTAATAATCCTTTATTGTTTGTTTTATATGCTTTTACCTCTTTCTCCTTTCATCTGGCTTTTCTTTGATGGCTCTCTGTATTGATTTTTGAAGTGCACTTGCTTACCGCAGTTAAAAGTAAGTACTGGCTTCTTTTGGTTTTACTTCCTACCTTTTTGGTCATCTTTTCTGATATCTACAAAAGGATGTCGTCACTACCAACCGCTCAGTGCTCACCTTTATCATCGAGTGATGATCTCCTCCTAATCTCATTCAAAATGAAAGTGTTCGTAATTTTGATCTTTCTAGTCCCTTTCTCGTAAGTAGTGTGTCCATCAAATGCTCATTTGTTGGAGGCAATGAAGTTAGCAACGTAGCGGCAAAAGAGCTTTGTTCTTGTCTTTAAGCTTAACATCCATACAAGTTAGCAACAATTTGTTCCACACACCAAGGTGGTCAAGAATGGTAGTACCTTCACGCTAAGACCATAAAGTTGCTTCTTCAAATGCAACTTGTTGGATACATTCTTAATCATGTCCAAGCTCTCTAGGCGTAGCCACGACCCTGCCATAATCTTTTCTTCTGTCGCATTGCACGTTACTTCATTTGATAGGCACAATTTCAATCATCGTCTGATATTATCTTAGGCTTCTTTGACTTTCCTACAAAGGATTTTTTGCAAACCTTGTTGTGCTAGCAGAGCTTTGAACTTTCTTTGCCATATAAAAAAGTTCACCTTTCTATCAAATTTTTTAATATCAAACCTAGGGCTACAGTCTTAAAACCCATGTAAATTTTCTAACCACAACTCTGATACCACTTTCTTGAGAATGAATCCCCTCACAAACAGTAACCACCATATTTCTTTCCCATATTACATATATGAAGTCAAGCGTTTATATGCTCATCCTGCAACAACATCTGTAAACGAAAACCTAAAAAAATATCAAGTATTTCCAAACTATACTTGAGGGCTCAGATTCCTGGTATTGAAATGTGAACCATCACTGCAACATCAAATGGCATGTTCTTATAACAGATTCAATGTCATTTTTGTGGACGCCAAGAGCAACTCCCGTTAGCATATGCTGCGGCTCTAGATAATTTTTGCATCAAACTCAACTCTGAAGAGGTATGACTTCTCCAGCGTTTTAAAGCCAAAATAATCGCAAGCAAAGCCCCCACCATGTATGATTTCATTGCCGAGAAGAGACCCATTCTAAAATAAGAATGGTATAATAGCGATGAGCATCTTAATCAATAAACCACGAAAATTATATTTACTTTTCAAAATCATGAAGCAACCCGTGCCGGATTTATTAAAGTATAAATGATGTCAGAGGAGCAATAGAATTATTGAATCCACAGTCTCCATCTATCATATTACAAGAGAATAGGTGATTGGATTTAGGAAGCAGTGTGAAGTTGGAAAGTGAAGTCTAGAAAAGGAAGCAGGTTTCCTGAATAATTCATGATAGATAACCCATGTGATTAAATTCTTTCAAATTCATAAACTCATCAAACCCTTTCTTGTTTTACTAATAATATTGATGGGAGACGAATCAAGTGCACCCATCCAATATGGAGGGAGTCAAAAAGCTAAGCAGTGTGGGAAATACGTCAAATTGAACTAAAAAGTGAAGAAAAGCGACACAAAGGCACGCATAAATTGAACCAACCAACCTTTTTAACGTTCTCATATACGCAATTAGCAATCAAAGGAGCCGTTCCCAGATCTTGGACTCCCACGATTGTACATCTCAAGATCCTGAACAGATGCAAACCAACGAACCGCTATCAGGAGTCCCAATTCCAGCATTTTAAAAAAAGAAGACGAAGTGTAGAATTATACAAGAAACTCACGTCTCCGGAAAAGATTTCCTCGTATTCGTCTGCAGAATGGAAACGGTAACAAATTGTTGGCGGATCGAGAGAGAGAGAGGCGCGGGAAACGCAACGCTCTTTTCAAATTTTTGCTCTTCTTCAATTTCCCGCCACCTCTCCGTGGATTTTGATTGGACCGGATATCTCCACATTTATTCAGTTTATGGGTTTTTCTAGATAAATCCAATTGAATGAACTTAGCTACTAAGGTTGCAAATGGTCCGGGTCTGCACCGTTGCCTGGTCTCACATCGATTTAGATCTCATTCATTCAAGCCCCACCCTATGGATCTAGGATATCCTTGACTCGGATTTGGACCCGGAAATGGTTGGCGTCAGCTAAATTGGTTCCCAGATCCAATAGGGTTATGGCGCGTATACTTGATGTATATACGGTTCATATTTCAGCGGATCTGAATCAGATTACAGAAACTTGGAACTGGCTCCAAGTCCAACTAATCCGATCTGATTGTGGTTTAGCAGGTCCATTTAAATGATTTGGAATGGTTTTGGTTTCCCGCGGGGATAGGGTCGTCATTCGTCAAGCGCACTGGAGATCTTCGGAAACCCTAGCTCTCTCTCTCTCTCTCTCTCTTGTGTGGCGGCGGCTGACGGAAATGGGTTGTTCCCGGCTGACGGAAAACCCTAGCATCTGATCGCTCGACTAGGCCCATTCGTTCCTCTCTCTCTTTTATTTCTCTGCCGTTTCCTTTTCTGCTTTTCGTCCATGGTTGCTTCGCCGTCTTCCTGCTTTTCAGCGGCCTTGGAGGAATGCGGAAATTTGTTTCCTTCTTCTTTTGTTTTTTTCTCTTGATGAATTTTTTTGTGGTGTTTGTTGTATTTGGAAAGTACTAGCTCTAAGGCGTGAGCTCTTTTTTTTTTTTTTCTTGTATCTTCCTTTGCGTTTCAATTGGTTTTCTCAGTGTTAACTCCACCATTATAATTTTTGTGGTTTACAAAAATTTGTTTTAGTTCTTTTTGGCTTCATTTTTTTCCCCTATCGGCGTTCAATTATGATTGGCGATGATTAGAAAGAGAGAGGCTCGAATGGTACTTGACGAATGCATCTTGTGATTGGAGGTGCCGCCCTTTTGGGCTTTTGGTATCTTCTTTCCCTCGACGCCTTCTTCAACCATGATGTTGGAGTCACCCAAAATTACACTTGATATGAGCCATGTTGTTGTGGAGAATACGGCAATTTTCTTCTTCTTTTTGTTTTGTTTTTCTTTTCTTCTCCATTTTCTTCCCTTTCTTTCCTTGATGTTTTAATTCCGACTAGGAAATTGTTTGGAATCATGCGCTTTAACCGAAGCAGAGGGCCAAAGCCAGCCTATCTGAAATAAAATATGATATATTTACTAGACGATCTTGGCGACATCAGGTTAAAACGGTGTATAATCGATCTGAATCTGCTATCTTCTAATTCTTTTGTTAGGTAACAAACACTAACATCTAGGTTGTTATAAACAGGGTCTTTTCGTCACCATTAAGCCAAGTTCTGCAAGGTCGCCATTTACAAAAAGCACCTAGAACGAGGTGTATTACATATTGCAGGTGGCTGCAAGGTAAAGGCAAAGGATCATCTGCAGCTGCTACTTGCTACTATTTTATGTGTCCATCTTCTATTAATATGGCCCTGTCTAAACTTATTTTAGTTATTCAAAGGCAATTGTGATTGCAGGTTATGCCCAGTCAAGTTTATTTTATGACTAATTTGTTCTTTTATAAAGTCATGTGCATTTTGTTGAACCACTTTGATTTATTTCAAGGGGTTAGTCTTTTAAATTCAGTGATGTATATACATTTGTAAACACGGGATTATGTTCGGTCCAACTCTTTCGTGTGCCCCTCATCTCTTTTATGGCAATGTTCCATTGGATTCATTGCAACTCTACGAACGATTGAGCATCTTCCTAACAGCAGGCTTTGTTGCTTTTCTAAGTTTACACACAGCATGGTTGGCATTGGAAATTATACCAACCGCAGCTCCGTATCAACCACATAAAACAGTGAGGCGTTGGTTCAGTTATTGTTTCAAAAAGTTCTTGTGGTTTAGGTCACACACATTCTATATCGTGTACAACTATACCCTATCAAATTAGAGGAGCATGTGTTAGAAACAGCTTGCTGATTGCCTCTCCTTCAACTCAGCCTTTATTCAGTGTGAATCAAAGTTCGAACTTCATGTGCTCTCACCTTCATGTAAGCCAAATTGTATTATTTGCAGAAGAGTGGGGAAATCATTGAAGTTGTGGTTTTCGTGTACAAAATTTAGAAAGGAAAAAAGTTCTTCTGCTGGTGTAACCCAAGAATGCACAGTCCCATAAGTCTGCATTTTTCTTTCCCTTAGAAGTAAGCTTTGCTAAGACAATCTGTGCCTGAAACGTATGAAAATAAATGATATGTTCAAATATATCATACGAGCTGAGAGCTATCCAAGGGCCCGTTGTATCAACTCGCAACCAGTGCTGCAATCAAATTGCGGTGGTATAATCGCCATTGGCAGTTCTATGTCATAACAGACTTTATCATCTGAACAGCTTTCCGACTAAGTCAAAATCGTGAATAAGATTTCAAGTAGAATCTCTAAATGCATCTTATGGCCTGGGTGGTCTTCCGGGCGGGGGAAGTTAAGCAGGGAGACTTGTAGCACGCAGGATTGCTCGAGTCTTCTGCCCAATTTTCAGAGATAGACAGCTGTTCTTTGGGCCAATTTTCAGAGGGAGGCAGCTTGAATACTCTTAACTGTGGAGGACGAAGTGTAGGCAATCTTTTGTTGTTGTCAGGCATTCGAAGGGCGCGGTTGTCTTCTCCATCATCATCTCATTTTTATCAAGTCTTGCTGATGTTTATGAATGTCTTGAACTAACGTGATCGCCTCCCAACTTGGGTTCAATTCAGTAGGTGGAAATAGAGTTGAAGGAGTAGCCTTCTTCGTGGAGGCTATTTTGTTTATTAACAATAAATTGATAGGGATGACCTAGCCGCAGGCCCTTATCTGGCAATCCTCCTGGGCAGCCCAAAGTAAGAAAAAGTGCATCTTAGAGTGGCTTGGTGACTGGCACACCAGTAGAGTCATCCTTCTTTGACCATCTAGGACAAGAAGTTCGGACCTCAATTACTCATAGGCTAACTCCGGCAACTTATTTTTGTCGAAGTACCGTTTGATTTATTGGAACGCTATAATGATAATAAAGCATATGCATGATATGTCTCACGTATGTAGTTTTAAGTGCATGCAATCGATATAATGTACAACTACAATATGTATAAATTGCATGTGAACGAGAGAATAGGCAACGGGTTGAATTTTCCATGCAAAACGAGTTTGGCAATGAAGAGTGAGTTTTCATCACCAGTTGAGCCTAGATGAAGTGGACACACAGCCTTTAACTATGAGCCGTGGCGATTAGGGCTGAAAAATAAGCTTAACGAATTGAACAAGCCAAGGTGAGGCTCATTCAGCAACTTATTTGAGCAGGCTAAGCATCAACCATATGTATGACGAGCAATTAATAACAAAGTTAAGTTATCCAAGCTTATCTCTTGAATTATTTGATTAATAAAATGCTTGGTTTAAACGTGATTTATACTGTAGATTAAAGTCGCAAGGTGATTATATGTGCACAATTTAATCTTAGAATTAAAAGTTGATTTTCGTTCATGGATTTATGCAAATTGGTGTAAACTTAAACGCCGTAAATAAAAATAAACTAACTTATATATATATATATATATATATATATATATATATATATATATATATATATATATATATATATATATATATATATATATATATATATATATATATATATATATATATATATATATATATATATGTGTGTGTGTATATATGTATCTATATATATATATATATATTGTTTAAAAGTATTTTACATACAATATAAACATCTTAATATATTTATAAAGACTATTTTGATAACAAACATGCTTTGTCCAAGTTGTTTTAATGAAAATGTTGATTTTTTTGGGGGCCGTTTATTTTTTCTTAGTATAAAGACACAATGAAAGTCTAACAAATGATCAACTTAGTATATGTTTTACTTCAACTCATCTGTAAAACTCAAAATCAAAAGGTTTTTTATTCCTGACTTAGGTATCCGGTTTATATATATATATACTCGTCCATTCGGTGAAGGAGGAGACGTAAACAAGAGAAATCGGGTGGAGCAGGGCGCGATGAGCCGGGTTCCGCCGGGAAGTTCCCTGTGTTTATTAATTTATTTGGTTCTTAGTGGATCTTCGCTCCGTCCATGTCCAACCCAACCCCCATGGATAAAAGAGAGGTCGTGCTCCCGTCCATGCGACCCTTCCCGCTTGCCCCTTTCCAACGGCCAAGTACCGGGAAGTGAAGCGCAGCAGCCGCAATCCAGGAGGTGAACTATCCACCATCTGCTCCTCTCCTTCATCCTCTCAGTCGCTTGCTTGCGCCCCACACCGACACGCCCAGAAGGAGATAAGGTGTGTGCCAGGCGGGAAAGAGGGTTTCCGTCTGCGAGCTCTTTAACGGACTCTCTTTCTCTTTCCATTATTTGCCGCAATCTTCTTATAGGGTTTAGTTTGCATGGTTGTCGGCGATCGTCTTGGCTTTTTACTGGACACAGATAGCAGCAGTTCGTTTTGCGTCGCATTTTCTAGGGATTTTAGCTGACGACCGGGTTTATTTGGAGTCGATTCGGTGATTTTGCTGGATTCAGCAACGCTTTCCCTTTTCTTCTGTTTCTTTTCAGACAGAAGCGTGAGATAGATGGATTTTGATGAGTATGATTACTTAGAGCAGACCGTTGAGAACCCTGGATTGCATAAGGCGTCCACGGAGGGCGGGAGTGGGAATTCGGGGAAGCGGCAGCAATCGGAGAAGGGTTCCAAGGATAGGGATGATGGGGATGGGGAGATCAAGGAGAGTAGGTTGAAGAAGGAAAGATCAGATAAGCACAATGGAGAGAGGAGCGACAAGAGCGAGAGTCGGCACGCATCAAGACATGGGCAGCCCCGGCATTCTGAGAGGAGCTCGGCACACCGTCGAGGTTTGCCAAGAGGGAGCGAGAAGGATGACCGCAGGAGCAGTAGGAGCAATTATGAACGCGGGTCTCGGTATGGTGAACAAAAGAAGGAGAACAATAAGTCGGACAAGGGGAGGGAGACGCAGCGTGAAAGAGCGAGTGTACAGGAGCGTGATGGTGAAAGAGAGAGGGAAAGAGAGAAGGAGAAGGGCCGTGATAGGTCCCCTGGAAGCGGCAGCCGTTCGGGAAAGCATAGGAGCGAGCAGGAGAGGGATGTCGAGAGACAGATGGAAAGGAGAAACAGGGAAGGAGAGGCAACGGAAAAAGGAGAGAAGCAAAGAGAAAGAGAACCGGAGAGTGAAATTAGAGACAGTAACAGGTACGTTGGTATTTTCTTGGTTTTCTGTTAGATAGAAGCTCCATTCGTAGACTCACAATTTGATTGTCACGCATAGTGGGTCAAGAGTTCCTTTTTTCTTTGTAACTTTTTTTAACATCGTCCCAGAATGTGTGCTTCTATTGAAACCGTCGCTGCATAAGTTCTGCTTGTTAAAAGATGATGTTCTTTGTTCTCTTCGAACACAGAGAGCATATTGTGCTGGATGTCATAGCTTCATCTTTTTCCTAGCGTGCATTTAAAACGTACTTTTATCCATCCTGTAAAGCAAAAGACATTTTTTGAGTTCAATTAGTGAGACGACTCTGCTGTAAGATTGGTTGGGTTTACTTCTACAAGTTTTTCGACAAAGAAAGTTTAGAGTATCTGACGTAAATTCTGTTGCTTTGGCTGTTACAAGTTTCAAGTACTGGAACTTTCTGTTTTTGCTTTTGGATGACTGAGATAAGCGAACTAACCTGTGCTTATCAACATGCAAAAAGTTTCTGAATTTTTGAAGTACTGCTGAATTGTCGAAGATCTGTATCTTTTTTACCAACTGCAAACATCTTTTTGTCTTGATGCAGGAGGCCGAAAGGGAAAAAGGAAGCAGTGGAATCTGAAGCTGATCCTGAGAGGGACCAAAGAACTGTGTTTGCTTACCAGGTATGACTTGTCTATGTGACAATAAGTCCATTCCGATTGCTCATTATGGAAATATTCAAGCGATATCTTATTTGCACTTCCTTAGGTTGTTTCACTGTTGTTCTTTGTATGCTAGTCCTTCGCTTCCATCCTGCATTATAATGTAACACATAGTTTGAGGGTGAATCCTCACAATTATCTGAACTTGTTTCCATTTATTGCAGATGTCTTTGAAGGCAACTGAGAAAGATGTTTATGAGTTTTTCTCGAGAGCTGGCAAGGTCAGTGTGATGATTGTGTGCAGTGTTCATGCTATGATTTTAGGGTCGTGTACATATTGTTTTCTTTCTGACATAAATTACTTTTACTTCTGTGTGTTATTTTCGGAGTTGATTTCATTTAAATCATCCTTGTCAGTTCTTCTGTTACCTATCTATCACTTGTCTAGGATATTCAATAGGACTGTGCATTCCTAATGCATAAAAGGAAATTCAAACTAGTGTGGGTGAAAATCATTGAGATGTATTTGCTTGTTATTGCAGCAAATGCTCCACTGGGTTCAATGATGCGTTTTATAGTGATTTTTTGTGGGCATCGGCATTCTTTGCATGTGGTGAGTGTAAATATGCTCAGCTCATAAAAAGTTAGTCGGTAACACTGCTAAGTGCTAACCATCACTCAAGGTGTTGACATGTGCAGGCACATTATTAAAAGATAAAATAAATTTTTTTCTTGCTTTGAGAATTTCTCCCAATGCGTTGCATATGCTAATGTATCCTTTTGAAATTTTCAGGTGAGGGATGTTCGCCTGATTATGGATCGAAATTCAAGACGATCAAAAGGAGTTGGGTATGTAATTTGTGTTACTTGTGTTTGGAACAGTTGGTTTTTTTAATGCAAGATATTCCTATCAGGGAGTCGTCAATGGGACCAAACGTGTCTCACATTGCCCATAAGGCCATAACAGGCCAGCTGAACCATGCAACCTAATGGCTTCTCTGCACAGAATAGCTTGCTTGATGTTTCAAGGATGCCTAACTGGTCCCTAATGCTCTTTAATGTAGAACCGCAAAGTCTTGTCATGTTTGAGAGCGTTCATGTACAAAGATGCCTTGCAATATCTCATATTTTGTTTAATATGTTAACAAATGCAAAGGACAAGGTTATGACAGCTGAGAAGGGTGATGAAGAGGGGGAACTGAGGGATGAAGCAGCAACATTTACAGCTGATAGTGATCTAGCTGACTCTTTTTCAACAATTACTCATATAATCAATTAGTTTTCTGTGTTTATTTAAAACATGTTTTGGATTATGAATTCTCGGAATCTGCATGCACTCTGCTGGTATTAAAATCCCACATTCCACGCTGCTTTATTTATATTGTTCTTCATGTGTTATAGGCTTTCATATTTCAGGTTTAAAAAATACATATATAAATGCTGAAACATCATGAATCTGAAATATGTGTCTTACCAAGTATATGGTGGAGACAAAATGAATATGCTCCAATCTATAACATACTTAATCGCTACTAAATCGAAAGCTGTTGGTCAAAATGAACTTTTACCCAAGTCCTTGACACTGTTAAATTTGATTACACAATATATTCTTTCTGGAAAACCTTCTGCTCCATTACTCAGAAGTAAACTTATGTTCCTCCTCCCCTTGCAGGTATGTTGAGTTCTATGATGCAATGTCTGTGCCCATGGCAATTGCTCTGTCAGGACAGCCACTTTTTGGTCAGCCTGTAATGGTTAAACCTTCAGAAGCCGAGAAAAATCTTGTTCAATCAACTGCATCTGCTGCAGGAGCAGGTGGTCTTGCAGGACCATATTCAGCTTTCGCTCGGAAACTTTATGTTGGGAACTTACATTTTAATATGACTGAAGATCAACTTAGACAGGTGTGTATGACATTTATTTACATTCCTCTTTCTTTTTGCGACTAGCTTCATTGTAATTTCTCGTATTTTCCTCTTTTGGGATCAGAAGAAACTTTACATGACAGTCAATCATCACATTGAAGGCTACTTTAGAACTTTGTTTGTCTTATGTGCTTCAGAATCTCAAATAAATCCTATCTTTGTTCTATGAGGTTTCTTGTAGGGCACTGTTTACTGATTGCTGCATTTATTGCAAGTTACTTGCCGAATTATGATGCATGTGTAATGTTGTTTGTGAGGAGTGAGGACATGGAAATGCAGCTGGATTCTGGATCCAAATTTGAAGTACTGATGCTTTAAAGTAGAATTGAGAAAAAATTTTCAATAATTCATGTCAAAGTTTTGTCTTTGTGTGTTGTTCTTGAGTAGCTTCTCTTGATCTACATTGCATGTTGATATCAAAGCTTAATCCTAATGGTTTGGACTGGTTGAAACATTCAAGTTTTTGTGATTTTTTGAGACATTGTGTAATTCATTAATCTCTTTTGGACAATCACACCGCTCATCAGAATCTTAGAAGCTCTGTAAATCTTTCACTATGAAGGTTTCATACTGTTCTTTGTTGTAACTTACAGGTATTTGAAGCTTTTGGACCTGTTGAGCTTGTTCAACTGCATGTTGATCAAGATACTGGACATTGCAAAGGCTTTGGATTTGTTCAAGTGCGTGCATTGTCTGACTGTTTGCTTTTATTTTTTTGTTAGTCTTGGCTAATTTTTACCTTTATTCTTTTCTTTAATAGTTTGCCCAATTGGAACATGCAAAAGCAGCTCAGTGTCTAAACGGCAAACTTGAAATTGCAGGGAGGACCATCAAGGTACTGGCTGGGGTTGACTTGTTTTACTGTCGATGTCTGTTGAACTCATTAATGCTACTATTTAACTCATCTCTCTGAGTGGGGAAGAGAAGGCAGAGAGGAAAGGGAACAAGGAAGCGTCAGTATGCATATTGGCATTTTAATTCTCTACTAAAATACTACAACTTGTTCTTTTAAGAAACTTACTTTTTGTTTTCCAGCAGTATTTGTTCTACCCAAAGAAACATCTGAACTTTGATTCCTAATGATCTTATGGTATAGGTTTCTGCAGTCACAGATCATGCTGGATCGCAAGACAATGGGGCAAATGCTGCTGATTTCGATGATGATGATGGAGGTGGTTTGGTAAGTGATAGTATCATGTGGCTGTGGCATCCTATCTGCCATGATCATATGGTGTAGACTGGTACGATATAGTGGATGCTTTATAGGCTAGTTAGTCATTAAATGGGATTTTTACCCAGATACGGAAGGTGGCTATTCATGGAAAGGATAAGAAGGAAAATACATGTCTGTCCTTCATGCTGGAGGGCCAGAGTCCTAATGACGTTGTTGTGATTGAAGCCCTTTCTGATATGGCTCAATGGTGTTAAACTGTTTGGATCACAGATGCCTTGCGGTGAATCCTGTCTGAAAATTCAGGAATTTCATTTATTAATAAAGCATGTGAGCTTTGTGAGTGATTGCACAAAGGATAATCATAATAGCTATACTCTTGGCTGCAACTTTATATAATTTTTCATGGCTTAAAGTAAAATTTTCTCATATTATGTTGACATTCTACTCTCTGTACCATATGTTGTGAGTGAACTTATTGATCGTGTTACTTATGCAATTTAGTTCTTCTCATGCAGTCTCTTAATGCTAGATCAAGGGCAATGCTAATGCAGAAACTGGATCGAACTGGTACAGCTACGAGGTTCATTCTTGGGCTAGCACCAACTTTTCCTATATTTGTTTCCTTCTGATTTTCTTAACAGCAAAATGATATGCATCTGTTATAGTATTGTGGGTTCACTTCGTACTTCCTTGCTCAATGGCACCACTCCAGTGCAACCTCCAATTCTTCCTTTTCAAGAGCTGTCTGCTTTGCCTACCTCTGGAGCGTCTAGTGTGGCTCTCCCTGCAGCTGAACCTATTGGCCTTCCCAGTGAATGCTTGTTGTTGAAGAACATGTTTGATCCAACCAGTGAGGTGTGTGGTCCTTTTTTATATTAATTACATATTCAAATGAGATGACATCGAAAATGTCTGTGTTACAGGCTGATCCTGAATTTGATTTGGACATTAAAGAGGATGTCCAAGAAGAGTGTTCTAATTTTGGTGTGGTGAAGCATATCTTTGTAGACAAGTGAGTATTTCGGTTTTTATCTGGCATTGTGTATCTCTTGTTTTAGAATCATGTTATTTGGACATGCTTGCATAGGCAAGTGAGTTCCTAATTTTGTTTTTGTCCCTCCCTCCCTGTGGCATTGTTATGGTTCAAAGCTGTTGTTTCTGATTGTAAATGGGAGTCAGTTTCCCATAAATTTTTGCCTTTTCTTAGTGGTGCAAAACAAAGGCCAAATTCCAGGTTGCTCGAATTGCAAGTTCCATCTTTGGGGCAACCTTTCATACAGGATTATCATGATCTAATTGCTAGTCTGTATTTTTGCCCCTTTCCTTGTGTGCGCATGAAAATGGTTGCGGCCTACATGCGCAATTCTACCATCATGTTTTCCTACGAACAACTAGCTCTCATCCTTGGTTGCATTCTTCTGTGTTTGGAATTTCTTTTGCAGAAGAAGTCTTGGTCATGTTTATTTGAAGTTTGACAGTGTGGCAGCAGCGTCTAGTGCCCAACGTGCCATGCATGGGAGGTGGTTTGCAGGGAGAATGATAACAGCAATGTTCATGGTAGGTTTTGCTTATGTGCAGTATGTCTATTTATCATTATCATTAATGTTCATGTTCTAGATACATAGGTATATGATCCTTCAGATGTATCCATGTTGGGCACTTTGGTTATTTTTTCGGCCACCTGGTTTCAAAGACTTTTATTGGCTACCGTCCATCTTATTTCCGTTTGCATTTTTACTTCTTTTCGGCAACTTTCACTAGTACATGGTTTGTTGGTTTGTAACGTTGACTTAGTGCAAGCATCTTACATAGTCTACAGTGACGTTTGAATAGATTTACTTTGTGGTAATGAAAGTTTTGTTTTCATAATTTGTTTCTTGTTGCATCCTTCGAGTTTCTCTTTCGTTTTTTCTTCACATTTTATTACTCGGTTTTGCCACAGCCCCCACAACAGTACGATGCAAAATTTGAAGATGGAGCTTAAGTGGTGAGAGGACGGGCTTTGGGCTGCCATCAACTGCGGTATTTGTGTACCTTGTTGCTTCATCGTCGAGCTTTTACGTGCTCATGGCTGAGAACATTGTACTTTTGTCCCTGCACTTGATTAGGACGAGTGGCATAGAAATTTAATTGTAAAAGATCAAATGGTGCCTAACCTAATTGCCATAGGTTAATAGGAAAAGGTATGCTTGTAGAATTTCAGATTGCCAGCTTATTTTTTTGCCAAAGATGCTGACTGTTGATCTGTTGGTGGAATTTACTCTTTGCTTAAGTTGTATCTTGCTCTCACATATGCATGCATGTGTGTGTGTGTGTGTGTGTGTGCGAGACAGAGGGAGAGAGCCTTCCCTGTCAACACTATTGGCTGACCTATTGCAGTAACTGGGTTTTGCGTTTTGTTTTGGCAAATTCTAATCTACGGAGTGTGAAGATGGGGATGGCATCAGAAGCAAAAGAATTTGAACAGCCGAGATGTTTCAATTACGTTTGAAGTCGGTCGTCTATTTCCGATATGGAGTATTGATGGGAAGTAGACGTTGGTCTGTTTGGCAATTTTGAAAATGCTCAATTTCGCTCCACTTTGCTTTGTTCCTAGTACTAGATTCAAGTACTAAATCCGTGTTGAATGATTTCATGAAACTACTTTAAACAGTCTGACACAACGATTAGAATTGCCTCTCTCTCTCTCTATATATATATATATGTGTGTGTGTGTGTGTGTGTGTGTGTGTGTGTGTGTGGATAAATAAATGAGAATTACGTATATTACTAGTTTGAATTCATGTTTTTCCTTTCACTTTTTACACGCTTATCAGAGCAAACTTGTGGGAATCTGAAAATATGTCAGTGTGCCTTATTGAACTCGTCATATGTAGGCCTGTTTTGTTAGAAAGATTGTCCTACATCTCATATGTAGGCCCGTTTAGGTACTTGAGTAGGTTTACAGACCAGTTTCTCGCGGCAAAAATATCTATATATAGTCGTTTTAGTCTGAAGATAATTCATTCTGATGTTTAGGTACTTGAGTAGGTTCACAGGCCAGTTTCGTAGGTGAATAGGCTGTTGTGCAGCTTGAAGTCACCATCTCTGCCCGAGCTCTACACTGCGCCTTATGAGTAGCAAGTTTCAATACCTCTAGTGGTTTTTAAAGCTAACGTGTTTAATGCATATGTAACGTCTTCAAATAAGCCTTCACCCATCTATTATATGATATTGTTGATGTCAATCAAATTGGGCTCCGAATCTGAACGAGTGTTATATCAATCAGCTTAAATGGGCCTATTCAGATAAAATCGATTCGAGACAGCTTCATTTGTCACCGAGTTGGGTTCAGTAGCTGATACAAAAGTACCGTTCGTTAATTTCTTTTTTTTTTTAAAAAAAACTTTTGCATGTTATAAGATTACTTGGTTTTAATTTTTTTATAGTTTAAAAAATAAATAGCTTAATAATTTTGCTGATTTGCCTAATCGTGTGCTGTCAATTCAATTTTAAGACTGATTTTATACCATCATCTCCACAAACTAATTAAATACGAGGTCAGATGATACACTTGTTTGGCTTCAATTTTCATCTTTGATTTCATATTAGGAATAATGGGTGAGGCAATTCGTTTCGTTTCCAGAACCACCACCCCACTCCCCCTCCTCCACTCAACGATTGGAGTTCCGACCCAGTTCAGGAGGACATCAAACTCATTGTCCTGTCTAAGCCGTTCATGTTTTGTTCTAGTTTTGAAACAGATTCATTCTTACATGGCTAATGGCGATGGGAAAAGTTTGAGGTGAGGATGATAGGAGCCAGTCCCATTGAGGCCGGTGAGTGGAATATGCACTTCATCATCCATGTCCTCATCTCCCACAACTACTTCCTTGATGAGCCTTCCTTGTCGTGAAGAGAATAAAAAGTATCAGCATCAGTTTAGTAGCAAATGATATTGGAACTAGGATGGCCTTGTCCTTGTATCTATGCTTCCTGCCTCTTGTCTTAGGATGTTTGTTGTAAAGTAGATGTCTTAATACTCGGCCTGCAGGCAAGAAATCCCCAACTTTCATCACTTTGACATTTTTTTCGTGAAGCAAGTTACTGAGAACGGCGTAATCTGAATGCCTTTTAACTGCAGTTTATCAGTAACCCTCAGTGCTGCTAGGTGCCGGTTAGGTTCGTCTGTTCCGATTAGTCCTGGTGGCTGCGCAGTGAAAACTGACGTATTATTTGACTTGTAAATCGGTCGGATCTGGTTTTCTGGCCCTGCCAAGTAGAATTCTAGTTTGCCCTCAAACGTAGTTTGCTGTCTGGGATTGTGGCGATTTGCATGTAGATCAATGTGTTGACGTTAGCGCTTATGACTTCTGTCTTCTTTGGCAAAGATGGTAGGGATTGATTCCTTTCTTGACAATGTAGTAGCTAGCTTGATTCCTTTCTTTACTATTGGAGCGAAACTTTATGTGCTAGATCCTTTTAGCCGTTTGTTTGCACGTTTTATCTTCCTTTTCTCAAAATTCCATTTCGGAGCTAAGTTCGTTTTGCTGATCTTAAAAATGCACTATTCCGAATTTCCTGATATGAACAATCCTCATGTCAATGTCATCTCACATCAAGTGATTTCCTATAGTTTTCTGCGTCTTCTGTAATTGCTACACAGGTACTGCTAAAGATGCATGTCCTTGTCTGGCAATTTTCCTCAACCGACGGCCTGTATTAAGAAATTATGAAAGGTGAGCCTTCCCTCCCTCTAAAGAATATAACTTTTTAAAAATTTGTGAAGTAGGTAGAGAAAGCTATTTGAGATATGTGCGTGCTAACAAAACCAGTTACCCCTGCAAGCAACAACCTCAGTATAAGTAAGGCTTGCGGCCAACCTTTTGCCTGCAACTTTGCTCCTTCCGAGGGCCCTTCCTCTCTAGGCAACCCTTCGGAAAAATGAGTCTTGCCAAAGCCATTTTCGCCATCATCTTGGCAATTGCCTTGTGCGCGTACTCTGTGCATGGAGCGCAGAGCTTGGTGTCTTACCACCACAAGCTGGATGTTCACCATCCCCACCACCACCACCACCACCATCATCCTCATTATGTTCCCAGACATCCACATGACCATCATCACTACCAGCCTCATCCTCACTATCATGCTGGCAAGCACCATCAACCCAAAGGAAAGCACCACAAGTAATTGCAGCTGCACTGCCGTCATGTAATGTGATAAGAGACATTCCCGACGTTTATATTTTGATCAAATCTCACCGGTTTCCAATAAGAGGAAACAGTTTCGTTGTTTGTGATGTTTCTCAAACTGTTGCTGTTGTATTGATTGTGTATTTTTCGTCACGTTTAGCAATGAATCAGTAGCTTATTGCTTTGCTCAACGAGGAGTAATTAAATGCACTTCTAGAGTTAAAACTAGAGTAGTTGGATGCACATTTCAGAATGAGGTGAGAAGAGGGAGAATTGAACCCAGATCTCGTTAGCTTAACTGCTACTTCTGAGTTCAGATTCTCTGCTCGATCCGAGTTCGAAACAATCAGATTCACTATGTTCTGTGATAAATATGTTAATTGGGTCCAGGTTTGGTGGAAGATTAGATTCTCACCTAAACCATCCACATCTTCACCCAGCACCAGTGGGGCAGTTAGCAAATTTAAATTAGGTCGGGAGCACAAATATGTAAATTTTTAATTGAAGGGGGCAAAAGTATGCACTTATCTGTACATTTTTCTTAAAAAAAAAAAGCCGAGGGATGCATAGGCATGGAGGAGGTTTTCAGAATTTATAGCCAATGTCAGGATGTAAGTAGAAATATTCCATTTTTCTGTGGAAATTCATGATCACCACCACGAGCATCGCGGCCATCGGACGGCCGTGATAATGGCAACAAAGGGCATAACGGAAGCATTGCGTAGAATCTATTCATGTCATTTTTTATTTTTGTGCATAATGTTTTTGTTTGTGCTTATCAGTTTTAGAGTTACCTAGCCATTTAATGGAGATCGATTTAACATGATGAACGATTAAAAGAAAAAGAAAAAAAAACAAAGAAAATGATAGACATTTTCATCATTTAACATTAGACATTAGTTCACTTTTTTTTTTTTGTTCTTTTAACCATATATCTGCATCAGATGGATCGCCTTGGTTTGATGGTTAGGTAACTCTGGATAGTTTGAGTCCACCATTCACTCACTATGCTCTAGCTTTAAAAAGTCATCCAACCATACCATGTTTGTATGATCCAACATGATAGATGGTTAAGAGAAAATATATGAGAAATAGGTGATAAGAATTTCGGTCATCTATTATTAATTCACACCTTTTTCCTATTTTAATGCGTACAGATATAAAATTTGAACTATCCAAAATCTAGTCGAGTATTGAATCTGTTAATTTATCCTCCATCAGAATGTTGATGCAGTCAATTGAGTCGTTGCGTTTTGATGCAAATTGAAATGTCCAAATGAAGAAAAAACCAGAACAGATCCCAATCTGATTTTTAAAACTGCAATCCAGTCCAAGCTGACATGCGATTTTGAAGGTAGACCCGCTACAATGTTTGAACTTAATCATGCATTTTTGTTAATGAACTGGACTGAAGATGCGAAAGGGGGAACTTGGCATACTACATTAAAGATGATAGCCGTTGTTCATTCAAGTACTTGTGAGGAATCAAATCCCAATGCTAGTCTGATTAAATATCGTTTCTCAAATCTAAATCTGCTCCATTGACATCATAAGCGCACGCGCGCGTGTGTCTGTATATATATAATTGAAGAAAGGCAGATCTTGTGGTTCCATGCCCAAATGACAATAACTGGCTAGTAATGGTTATTATGTTAAATATAAAATTTTGTTATATAAACTGGTGACTCTAGCATTTTACAAACATCTGCAGACATTAAATCTGAGACAGAAGATCGGATGACCCAAATCTGTTCACTCCCTCTCCACTTTCTCTCCTCCCTCTCCCGTCTCTCTCAATCCCCCCTCTCTCACATCTTTTGAGGGAGAAGCATGCTGCCGGAAGAGTCCACCGGGGAGCCGCCGCGTGGCTCCTCCCTGCCGTTGCTGGTGGGCTGACTAGTGACTCCTTGATGCCATCCAGCGGGCCCGCCGGCGCTCCTTGCTTGCAAGCTTAGGGACAGAGAGAGATGGGGATGAGGAGCGGGATTCAGGGAAAAGAGAGAGAGAGAGAGATAGAGATTTGAGTCATCTGATTTTAGATCGGATGGCTCAGATTTGATATCCTTAGACTTAAGCTAGAGTCAGCATTCAAGGACTTATAAACTTTGTTTCATAATTTAAAATCATGATGTTTTCGTATCAAATTTTATAGCATTGTGAGCAGTTGGTTTTTTTGGGCGCCGTTGATTTTTCCTTATGTACATTTAAATAATTGCATCAAAATACTTTACATTTGATTATTCAATCAAATGGTCTGAAGGCAGGAAAGTGGAGCACATAAAACGTGATCAGTTCGTAACTTTGGAATATATCCCGATAACAGCTCTGACTTCTCTCTCTCTCTCTCTCCATATATATATATATAAAAGAGTCGGTGGTGTCTATCCTTCTGAGGTCATCATAGGGGAAAAATGAATTACCTGCAGATTAGAAAATGCAAGGTACGTACGTACTACGTACGCAGCCGCATGCTTGGGAGTACTTTTCCGGCCAGAAATTGTGGCAGATAGCATAATGAGAAGAAGTCTAAAAGTGTATATGTTCACACGCTGTGTCTCCATTCTGAAGTAACAATAATTTGCGAGTTTAGATCGATATAACTCTTACTTTTGACGAGTTCGTTCCCATATCTCATGTTGACGTATCCATTCTCAATCTCTTACTTGAGCATCCCCAAGACCATTTCCCTGCTAACTCTCATCTTTGACGGAGCATTCCAAAGATCATTTCCCTCTCAACTCCAGAGATACGGTCTAAAGATCGCGAGGAAAAAGACTTCCAGCCTAAGCTCTCGCGTTTCATTGGAGTCAGATTCCCACACCAAGATCCATGCCTCAAACATGAGAAAGGAAGAAAACAAGTCTCCTCTCATCAACCGCAGAGTGCGATTTGTTCTAACCAAGGCTTTGACTCAGGAGCTTGAGCCAGTGTAACAGTGGATTGAGTTGTTACACTTTTAATATCTGATGAGAGAAATACACTGAAATGTGAAGTTGAGTCAAATTATTATAAGATCCCCATCTGCATGCCTACACACCAAAGGTCCTTGTTCTAAGAAGTGACTGACCAGAAAAAATCCTCACCTAATACGTCGTTTCCAATTGGTGATTGGCTTTCGTGTCGACGGTTCGAATTGGGTCCTTCAATTTAAGATATGGTCGGTCTTCATCAATCTTCTTTATAATAAGATTAGTTAACCCAAACAGTTTGGTGTGTCCCCTCTTTGAGTAGAACAACGTCACAAGAAAAACTCATGATGCTTGACAAATTAATCGCTTATGTCATTGCGGAAAAGCTTTGCCTTTAACGAAGACCTTGGCGCACAGATATTTCGTCAGGCTTGCAAAAGAAAAATGTTCAAATTATGTTTGGTTAGACAGAGTCCACCATTGGATAGTTATGCTGCCACAACGGTGTTTGAGGAGTGTAGACAATGAGTCAGTCATGAGACATACCATATGGGGACAATGCACTGTCAAGTTAGTGTTTTGCTTCATACCAGAATTGAACTAATGAGTTACAGTACGTATACCCGCTTGCCCACAAGATATTACACTCTTTGAGGCGCCGATCCGAAAGAGGGGCAGTAGAGGTTTCATCTGTTGTCCAAAGCCATTGTGTGTAGGTAAAATTTTCTGGAAATTGTGATTTATGAACGTTTCCAAATCTAGAGGGGGATAAATTATTCAACCACTTACATCGACTAAGTAGATAATCACCATCACAAACCCCAAGCCCCTCTATACCAAAGACTCATTTGATTGCAGAAAGACTAACATTTGGATAATGTCATTGTTTCCAACAACTGCGTATAAGGTCGAGTTGGGTTGTGTACACGTAACAAATATACACTGAAGTAAAAAAGAAGAGGGCAGCGACACTCAGATTTTTTGGGAAAGACTTGAAGATTTCAGCTCCTCTTGGTTTGAATTTTTCTTTTTTCCGGGAGAGAAAAGGGGTGGTTATGACTCATGACAGTGACATGCATGGCCCTTGGCGGTGCTTCTTCATTACATTAACTACTCATTCAACGCGTGATTCCTTCATAAATATAATTCATCTCAAAAGTTGCCTGTCTGTCTCCCGTTGAATTGGCCAAACCAAACTTTAAAAGAAAGAATATACTGCTGCTTACTTTAACTTGCCATCTTCAAATTACGTACCACCAGGGCCTTCCCGTGCGTGCGAAATTTCTATATAAGGAGAGGCAATTACCTCCCAACTCCAATCAAGGTCATCTCCAGGATCCCTTAGCTTTCTTGCCACCGGTTTCCTTCTTGTGAGAGAATCAATCACCATGTCCGCTAAGGTCTTCTTTGTTCTCCTGCTGGTAGCGGTTCTCTCCATGTATGCTGTGCACGGATCAAGAGTGCTGCTCAGTGAGACGCAGGGTGGTGGCCATGGCTACCACCATGGACATGGCCACTACTACCATGGCGGCCACGGAGGCCATGGCGGCCACGGAGGCCATGGTGGCCATGGCCACCACTGAAGGGTGGTAGATGGCATGGAAATAAAGCACGGGTCAACTCTCATGGCATCGTTTTCTTCACTACGTTGTTGCTGTTGTCTACTTCTTTTCTGTCCTTTGTTTATGTGTCGATTAATCGCAAGTTATAAAGCAGCGGCAGGAGTTCTCACAGGGAGCCCCACGCTGCCATACACCATCTATTTCCTTAGTTCCATGTATCGTGGATGTACGTTTAAAATAAAATAAAGCCATGAGAAACAGCTCCTATTGATCTCTCGCTCTTTCTCTCTCTCTACTGTGTGGAAGTTAATGAAAAGTGCAGCTCTGTTTGTTGCAATTTCCGGCAGAAGCACAGACGAGCACCTTTAAACAGTGAAGTACATCTTTCGTCTCTTGCCGTGGGGTTTAATGTCATGAATGGGAACAGATGGACAGATATACCTCTTGTGTACTGATCCGATTCAAATCCAATATACCATTAACTACATCCGTTTTTCTCGGGAATCTAACGCATATTTGAAAACCAACAAATAAGTCATATCCGATTCCAAAATCCAAATCAAATCCGAATGGCCATTCATCCATGGTTTTTTAAACCTAAGAGCATTGAATATATGATATTTATTTAAAACTAAATCTAGTTTGAATCCGAACCAATATCTGAATCTGAGTATGCGAATGTCATTTCTCTGAATCTGATTTCTTGATCAAATATATATATATATATATATTTTTAATATCAAATTTATTCGGCAGGGTTCAGTTACAAATCCAATTCAAAATTAGAACATCCTCAAAGGGATACGGGCATCCTAGTAGTAGGTTGAACCAGTGTTTGACGCGATTGCTATGAAACAGATGACTGTGTTCTTCAAAATTCGAAGACGTTTATAAAACTAGTAAAAAGTGATTAGTGGTTGAGTGGAAGAGAACGTTGAAGAGTAAAGATGAATTTAAAAACCAAAACAGGGAGATCGAACATCTCTTTTTCTCTCATATATATCTCGTTTGCACGTGTATGTACAGTCTCCAACTTGTAAAAAGGCGAATCATCTTTCCAATGTAGAAGAAGCATTATAACTTAAGAATAAATACATAGTTCAAACTTTACCTCTGACAATTGAGATCATATATATCTAGAAATTGGGAAAAGAAAAAGGAAATTTTGTTCCTGATACTATACGTAAGTGCTGAAATTGTTGATACATGGATTACATTTTATGAGCCACCGTTAAAAAAAATAGCATTTTATAAGGCTTAAATTTGCAAGTAAACTTTTGTAATTTTTTTCAATCTTATGGTTTCGGACATACTAAGTACATCCAGAAAGAACTTTAAGGGTGGGGCAGAAGGGCAAGAAGACACTCTATAGTCTATACAGCATATCCTACATTGTTTTCATTATCGTTATACAAAGTAAACTAAGTGCAGTTTTCTTGATGGTTTCAAAGCATTTTTTCAAACACACGGCTCAGGTACTGCGGTATCTGCCTCATTATCTTAACTTTTCATTAAAGTTAAGAGGGCGTGACTTTCTCATCTTAACTTAATTGTGTGAGTTGGTTTTTTGAGGCAAAACCAACTTTTGATATTGTAATCTAATCATCCCCTAAGCATAATTTGATGCCTATGTTACCTTTTAAATTCATAATTTGAGTCCAAATCTAAATGTAATAATATTGGCAAATCGTTAAATCCTACATAGATGAAAGGGGCACTCATTAACAGGAAAATTGTGTTCGTTGAGGAGTTGTTTTGATAAGAGACACTTTTTATGTGTTTCGTCGTAAAAATTGAAGTAGATTCATTGAACACCTGAACTATCTATTGTTTCACAAACCTGTTTCAATCTTTCTACCCATAAGCATTGCATTTTTGTTGTCAAACGCTAATGTATCATGCAAATGTCAAGCCCCACATGAAAATCATGTCATGATGATAAGAACCAGCATAAATTTCCTCAAGTCCAACCATGACGAAATTATTATTTGAACAATTTTTAAGCTCGAAACAAGCGGTTGCACGCATACATCAAGCCCATACCCGCCAAGCACGAGCGCCGGTTAGTGTACCATGAGACGACATCAACATGGGTAGGGATGATGATGCCCTTTGGAGGGGATTACGGCCTGGTGGAGATCACGGCCACAAGGGTCATGCTGACCTTCGCTGTGGTCGCCATGATCGTACCAACAGTCATGGTGGTCATCATGGTCTAGCCAATGGTCGCGGTCACCATGGTCGAGCCACCGGTCATGGTAGCCATCATTATGGTCGAACCAGCCGTGGCGGTCATCATCATGGCGGCTCCATTCATCATCATCATGATCATAATGGAGGACGTGATCGGCTGCAGAGAGGGGAGCGGTAGGATTGATCCCATCCTTGACCACTTTGACGTCCATATCTTGGACCTTGGTTGCTTCAACAAGCAGCCTTGCACTTTCCGCAGGGAAGAAGAAACACATGGAAATGGCTGCAATGAGAGTCAAAAACAACAGGACGGACTTCATCTTTCCTGGAAATTGAGAAGTGAAGAGTGACAGAAGAAGACGATGGATGGATCATGGAAGAAGGGACGGAGAGCATGATTGATTATATAATGGGAAAGAGAGCACACAAAAAAGTTGACATCCGATAAACATTTCAACGGTTGGTGTAACCATCTTCACTAGCAGTCTTGACTCTTGAACTCATTCTAAATGAAGGGAATTTTTCATTTAGACCAGTAAGAAATTGCTAAATAGGGAACTGCCCAGCTGGGTTGAAGTTCCTCATATTGGAGGGCCTATTTTTCTTTTAAATCTTGTAGACATGAAAAATAGTATTTTATTATTTTTTATATTGGCACATCATTTTTTTTTTTCACTTTAACCGCGGTTACCAACTTAACTAGTCATCAGTTTGCCGCATTATGATCCTGTAAGAATTTTTTGGGTGCAGTCTTAAATGATCTTATTCCCCTTTTCTTTTTAGTTACTTATCATGATGTACGTTTTCATTAATGATTGGAAGAAAAATAGTCTTCTTGGCAGCTGTACTTCACATGATTAAGTTTGTAAGGTCAGAGTAAATTAACAAGCTTATAAGGTGAAAAGAACCTTCATTCATACTACCGGCGGAATGTCCGGCAGGGATTTCCGGGCGCCTGGTTCGGTTTATTTGAGACTAATTAACTTATTAGTAGACAATAAGTTTACATCTTTGATTGGTAGTTTAGCAAAAATAGAAAATATTGAAGCCGTATGAATGAAAGTTTCTCAGAAAGAGGGAGAAAGAAAAAATATTGGTCACTATGTATCGATGACTGAAAAGGATGAAGATTGATTTTGTATATAACGTGGAAACTGTGGGCGTGAGAATGCATGAAGACTATTCTGCATGCATGAAGACTATTCTGCCTGATTTGCTATATAAATATATGAACTTGACATATATGCAGAGCAAATCTCTTTTTATCTTCCCTTCTATCCAAGTGACGGCCAAGAAGATACCAAAAGGGCCTCGGCGTTCAGTTCTATAAAAAAGCCACAGTGAGCTCTAAACTCTTGACGTGAGCAAGCTTTGTCTTAAAAATTTTATCTATATACCTGCTTTTTGAATTTATAATAAACCATTCGTACTGATTATGGTAGCTGATTTAGTTTCTTTAGTCAAGATGGACCATCACGAATCCATTTGTATGGTTTGACTTAATTGAAATTGATACAATTATTAGATTATAATATAAGCGGAGGTGCTAAAATCTTTTGGGGATGTCAATGAATGAAACTCAATACAATGCCCACTCAAGCCTATAGCTGATTGCTTGGGCATTTTTGTATATGAGTAAAGACAAAGTTTTGAGCTAAACCAAAATTCTGCCCTGATTGCATATAAATAGATTTAATACTGGTTGGATCCAGATTGGGGTTTGGATTGACAGAGGCTTTTATCTAACTTTATTGCTGGCAGACGGAACTCTTTCATATGAGTGGGGTTGATCCACCCCTCAACAAAGAGTCAAATCTTCTACTCAATCTTTTATTTTTTTGAGGTGCTTTTTGTTTATGTAAAAAAACTAAAAATATATAAAAAAAATAAAAAAGAATGATTATTTTCCACTGTTTCCATTTTTAAAGTGTCTCCGCCCATCAAATGTTGGATATTGGTTCCAATAAAGCTCAACCGGCTAAAACAAATAAGTGATCATTTTAGAAAATAGCATCCTAGTCCCAGTTTCAGCTTAAGATTCTGGAATTCGCATTACATTCCATCGTCTTGATTCTAGGGGAGATATTGTCCACAAACGGCCCTTCCGTGTTGAAAAATGTGTGCTATTCGTATTTTCCAAATCGCTAGAGAGAATTCACTTACAAAACTGCATGATGGAATTGTCACCAAGTACAAATGCCCAAAAAAGAAAAACAAAGAAAGGAAAGAGCGAGGTGAACACTGCTCCCCAGCAAATGGATGGCAGCTAGTTTCAAGAATCATCCTCTGTTATTTCGCTCTTCCCAGACTCCCCGCCTGTAACTAACGAGTCAAGAAAGCCAAAGGGGATGGCAAGAAGAGGAGTAACCGGCGGGGGGTGGTAGATAGGCCGGCGGTGACGGGGAGGAGGGAAGGACCATAAGACAAAAAGGTGGAGATGGGTTTCTGCGGCAGAAAGACGGAGAGCAAGCAATGTGAGTCAGAGAGAGAGAGATGGTACACCTTGGATACTTTAAATTTTGATGAAGCTCATCTCCTTTGATCTGAAAAGTGAATAAATTAAGAGATTTCAGCCGGTACTACATAGAGTCTCGAGGCTTTTCTTTTATTCATGCATGAACTTCGAAAGGGGCATCTTCTGATTTTGATTGTCTGAATATAATTGAAAAGAAGTAAACAAAGAAAGAACAAAACAAAAGTGTTTTCTTTTTTCGGTTTTGTCCAACCAACATGCACCAGAAGTATTTATCTATCTCTGCAATTTATTATGCATTGCATGCTTTGAATTTTGATCGGCATTGCTTCATGAACATACGTAAGAGTAGTAGGTAAGGATTGTCTCGAACAAGCCTGACAATTTGTCTCATTAGTCCACTTGGCTTATCCCCCCCTTATGTCACGTTTGCATTGCTTAATGGAGAAGGGAAATGTCATTTTTCCTTTACTTAATTTTCATCTAAGAGTAGTATGCAGGGAAGAAACAACTGGGAAATAGATTGGTGCATTCTTGAGAAATATATAAATATAAATCCCATCTTCTCTTTGCTCATGAAGTAAATGGAGTTAGTGGTGATAATGCACCAACTTCTAGTTGAATAATCTATTAATATTAGCCAGTGCCTTCGGCTATATTACATTACATGATTGAGAACTCACACCCGATGGCCATTTTGTAGTGCCTTTTTTTTTTCTTCTTATATTCAATGCCTTGTTCGAGTAAATGCGTGCATTAGAGGTTAACTAAGGAAGCATGAAGAAGGATCGATCGTCGAAATCCAACTTGGAGCGTTGCCATTGTTCTAAGGAGTTTCTCTTCACCAAGTCCAGCTAATCAGATATGGATTCTGCAGGTTAATTTGGACTTGGATCTCACGCTAGGACGGACCGGCTTAAGACATGTAAATGAATCATCATATCATTGTGGGATTTCAGACCGAAACCTGAAGCTGCATGCTGAATATGAATCCAATTAATAACTAGATCTTGCAGTTGCTCCTCTTAACTAGTTCACCAGCAGATGGCGCATTAACGGGTTAGATTCATTCCAAAATAGTCATTGTTATATTCGCTTAATTGGACAGAGAATCAGCTTCAGGTTTGAATGCAAACAGATTTCAGTGCAAAAGAGACAAATTTGGATCCGGTTTCAAGAATGAGAATGATAATTCTAAAATTCCACTGGTGCCAAGCAAATCAAACGCCCCAAAGATAAATTCTCAAGTTTTCATATACATGGATTTCTTCAAAGATGTCAGTTCTCTTGTTAACCAGAATATGCAATCCATGCATCTTTAATTCATCAGCCCGCCAACCTTTCTTTACAGATCTATATGTGGATCCGGGGACAAAATTAGGGATTCCAAATTCATGGTTCTAAAATCTATAGTGTTGTATAGGACGAGACCATACCATCTATAAGGGATTCTGCATTAAATCTGGTTTACCGGTTCTCATATTTGAGGTAATTTAATCAAACGCCCTTTTGTAGTTCTAGAGCAGAATCCTCTCATGGAGCCTCCTCAACGCATATATTCTCACTTATCTCCTCCTTAGCTTGAGAAGGCAGCGCGTGCCAACCTGAGATTCTATTAGGTGTGTCCAGGAAGCCTCAGCTATTATTAATCATGTTCATGTTCACCTTCTACTCAGCAAGACAAATGGGCCGATCCTAGGCTCACCCTGCCCTAGTTGATACCAAGAATTTTTCACAAGTGGGAGTTTTTAATCAGGGCCGTAAGTTTCTTGAGAACTTAACATGCATTAATATTGTTTGTCACTTTGCTTGTTTAATTAGTAATCATTATCAATGTCACGGGTTCATTTCTTCGGCACGTGCGGCCCGGCGATAGCTCCTTCGTTGTAAGCCTAAAGGGGCTCAAGAGTGTGCGGACGACTTGAAAATAGCGAGGGCGCATGGAAATCAAAGATTGCAACAAAATGGAGGGATGCTCTTCCACCGAGCATAAATTGCATTTATCACAATAAGCAAAAAAGATTTGAAAAGAAATCTCAACTTTGCTCATATAAGACGGCCGAGGCCTCTTACAATAATTCAAATGTCGATCACTCCAAACACAGAATCCCCAACATACACTGGGGTCGGTGTGTGGGTGCTCAGTTGTAAGTAAACAAAAGCATAAACCAAAGACATCATAAGCAAAAAAAGAAAGTAAGGAATACAGATTCAGAAACAAGGGAACAAACAATACATGTACAGTACTTTGGGGTTTGTGTGCTACTAATTAAACTTTTTTATAGCTATGTCACAGGGGCCTTAGCCTCCTAAAGGACATGCTGTTTGTTCCCGACTTTGGGATGCGACACATGATTGTATGTAGATTGAAGTGTCCATGTGATATAAAGTCCATCGTCACGGCACCAAGGCCACGGTCGCCCACACAACCTGACCCAGATGAAGACTAAAAGAAAGTTTGGAGACTAGCTCCTTAGAGAAACGTTGCCTTTACAATGTATGTTCAAAAGCAAAGGTTAAGTGCAACACTTGGCGAGAAATTTTGCATGCATCATTGATGAAATCAGCGTCCATTTTCATATTGATGGTCATTATTTTGTGCATAATCCTTTGCCTTGCTTATGTGAACTGATAATGACATGCACAATTTGGTTTATTGCATCAACATCAAGGCCCGCACATACCCAACTAAAAAACTGCCAATTTGGTTTGTGCTGCCGACCCAGATTACGTGGGGCCAGTAAAATGGATCTTCCATCCATCTTAAACCTTAATCAAAGCTTATTTTAAGATAAATGAAACTATCTTAATTCGGAGTCGGTCAGATCATGAAGCAGCGTCTGCAATAATGTGCAAAAACTTTCGTCTGTTTGTTCTTAGAATTAGGCTAATTGCT
This sequence comes from Nymphaea colorata, assembly GCF_008831285.2. Taxonomy (NCBI): domain Eukaryota; kingdom Viridiplantae; phylum Streptophyta; class Magnoliopsida; order Nymphaeales; family Nymphaeaceae; genus Nymphaea; species Nymphaea colorata. The sequence continues at coordinate 14,071,615 of NC_045138.2, read as the reverse complement.
TTACATTTACTCGTATCGGTTTCAGTGGCAGAACTAGAAATTTTTAGCTAAAGGACAATTTAAATTTTAAACTTCAACAAGTACTCATATATAAAAAACTGAAAATTAATAAAGTTTATATATGTAAGTAAAATAAATTTTAAGGACTAATGTGGGCAATTACTCACACCAGCTACAATGTGGCTCCGCCGGCTGATTGGTTCACTTGAGTTAGCTAGCAAGTTGAGCCAAGCCGTAGCTAAAGGGATGTCACACTACTCGAGTTGAGCCAAGCCTTGTGAGGGGTGTTTTTGTCTTTTACAAAAAAAAAATTTATTCCCAATTTTGTTCCCATAATAAGGAGAACTTCAGTTTTTGGAAGTTCAATAAAAGGGCATTTTAGTCATTTGATCACCAAACACGTTATTCCCCGATCATTTAATCTCTCACAGCAAATGGGTAGTCATAGATGAACTTCCAATTAATTAGAATATATCACTCCTTACAAAAGCTATCAGTATAAAGGATGAGAAGTTATATAAGGAATTTACGATTGTTCCTTAGAAGGCTCAGGTCTGGTTTTTGTCCTTTTAAAGTTTTTTTAATATTGAGGAATGACAAAATGAAGAGATAGCCTACTAACACCTAGTGCACCATGGTATATAGTTATTTTTTTAGTTTGTGTCATTAAAAACCATCAGGAAAGGTGCACTTTATCGTTAAAAGCTATGACTAAACAATTTGCTGTCATGAATACACTTTTTTCAACCGTGTTTAGTAGCATCACAAATTGGAAAAAATAACCTTTCGGCCTAAAGATAGGAGGCAGCTGATCTCAATTCTGATATATATCATGTTGTTAGTACCAGTGTTGGTAGTATTGTATGGAATAGACAGTCGCCAAAACATTGCATAGTACTGTCGGAAAGAACAGTGGGAAAGAAGGCAAAATTTATACAAGGGGCGGAGGCCCAGAAAAAAAAAATTATATGTAAAAAATCAAATTTTTTTAGTTTATTCCGACCAGTCGCTCTTCTTGACCTTACCGTCGCTCCCGCGGATGGTTTGGCCTGACCCGTGGATGGTTTGGCCCATTCCTAAAAAAAATCCTGGCTCTGCCATACGCTGTACCATTCGGCAAACTGATACGGAGATTGACAACACTCGTTCAAACAGAGAATCGTTACCATTCGGCAAACTGATACGGAGATTGACAACACTGGTTCAAACAGACAATGTTAGAGTGCAGCTGCAGGCTGGAGCCGCCACTAAATCCGTCTTTGCAGGAAATATTTTACTTGGCTTCTCAAAGAAGTTTTTCTGGTACCTTTGTATTGCGACAATGAAAATCAGTTTTGAGGGCAATAGGTCGAGTGTCGTCCTTCCTTTCATCAATGGCAACAATTTTGACAAGGACTTCGACATCCATTAATGGTGATCAACTTATTTTATATTTACTCAGTCAACAATTCATACATAATTTGCCATTTTCTATTGCATTTTTATTGGCTACCAGTATTGCAACAGTAAAGCAAAAGAAAACCAACAAGTTTAGTTTCTTCCTATAAAACCAAGCAAACTCCTCTGGTCTCTTCACTCGTGCTTGTTCATACCTTCCATTAGTGAAACAATGAAGTCCTCTGTGCTTCTTTTCTCTCTTCTTCTAGCCATCTCCTTCCTAAGTGTGGTGAATGGAGGGAGAGAACTGAAGGAGACACAAGTGCCCACTGCACATGTGAACCTCACCAACATGACCAAGACCGCTCACGTGGCTAAAGATGGCAAGCCTCTGCTGCATCCAAATGAAGGGCATTATGAAGAGGGCGATGACTTCGAGCATGAAGAACACCACCACTATGAATGCGAAGACGACTGCGACGACGACGACCATGGCGATCGCTGTGATGACTGCGACGAAGGTGAGCACGACCATGACTGCGACGACTGCGAGGAACACGAGCACGATCATGACTGTGATGACTGCGACGAGAAGTTGCAACACGGGGACAAGCATGCTCTCAAGAATCAAAAAATGCGTAAGAGCAAGAATCAAACAGTTGCAAAACCATGAACGAAAACGTAGCAACGATCTCCGTCGCCAAATTCCTGCCACGAATAAGACTCCACGGAGTCTTTACCAATGACCTTCTTCCCTGCAGAACGGAAGTCTTGATTAGGTTCTTTCTTTCTTGGTTTTTCTGGTCTTCTGTGTTGCTAATGCATGTGATGGATGCGAGTGTGTGATGGTATTATGTATGTGGAGTGGTTTATGGACTTGCATATTACTTATGTACTGTTTGTAATATGGTATTATGTATGTGGAATCGTTTATGAACTTACATGTTACTTATGTACTATTCATAATAAAGTGAAATTAAATTAAATCTGTTCTATGTCTTGTTCTACGAATGTGGTTGTTTGGTCTGTTGGGGCTCACTCGAGAGTCGAGAGGTAGAGAGTCGATCGGCTATCGCTATTGATAGGGGCTGAATGAGCTTCCAGATCATATGGACATTAACAAATTACATGAAAAATGCAAATTTTTATTTTTTTTAAACACTGCCAGTTGAATAACATAAAAATATAATGAAGAACCAAGCAATGAAGAAAAGCGAGAGAAGTTGATCCCATTCTGGTTTAAGACGGGCCGACTTTTAGAGAGAGATGTGCAATCAAATTACTGAAGTGAGATGTCCAAGTCCGACCAAACTATTATAGTTAATAAATAAAATCATTCAAGAGAGAGATGTATATCCAAGTTCTAATCTAAGACTATATATATATATACATAAATGAGAGAAAGAGAGATCTATGTTCAATCAAAATTAGCGGTGCATGTCAGAAGCATTATTAATTGTAGACAAATAGAAATTGATCTTTTATTTTCTTTCATTTGTATAGTTAGACAAATATTTCTTTTCTTTTCCTTCTTATGTAAACAAGCTTTTATAATAGTTTCTTTCATTTTATTTCTTTTCTCATTTTTCTGTATCCATCACTAATCATTCATTTTCTTTTCATTTTTATCTCTTTCATCCTTTTATCCTTTCCTTTCCTCTATTCAAATAGAATGTTGACTTTTACTTGGGAGTTCATTTTTCTTGTTTGCTTTCAAAGTGGTCATGTCTAAGATACCTAGTTATGTGTGCCACTCTCGCGTACCTAACGAGCGTACGACCCTACTACCAACATATACATTTACTTTCATGCTCAAACATTACATATGCATGTGTGTGAGATAACAAATAGTATGAAGTAAAAAATAAGTATGACTTGGTGTTTATGAGATAACAAAAGATTTATGAGATAATGAGATAACAAACGGACGGATGTATGAGATAATGTCAAACATAAGTATGAGATAATAATGTTTACGATATAACAAAAAGTTATGAGATAATGAGTTAACAGACAGATGCATGAGATGATGCTAAATATACGTATGAGATAATACAATATTTATGAGGTAATGGAAAAATGTATAAGAGAACACTGAGTATAAATATGAGATAATAAAATATCTATGAGATATTGAGATAATGTTATAAGCAGGGCAAAAAAAAAAACAAAAACATTTTTTTACTACTTAAAGGGATATATTGGTTATAACGATATGCATATACGGACTGACAAATTTTACCTTTATTGAATCCCAAAAACTTCTTTTTGTGGTTCTTTTTTTTATCCATACAATTTTTTTTATTCATCATGGGCTTTTTTTGTCATTCTTAAAATAGCACAAAAAAATTACATACGTGGAGGTGGCGTATATAACCAGCTTTACATGTATAAGGGCACTAAAACTCGAGATCCAAATTAAACCTACAATTTCTAAAGCAGTGTGATGAAATTCTTTGAGATTTAGCAGTATTTTTTGAGGGGCACTAAAACTTGAGATCCAAATTAAACCTACAAATTCTAGAAGAGCGTGATGAAATTCTTTGAGATTTAACAGTATTTTTTGAGGTGCTTCTCCTTATCGGGATTCCTTCATGAATAAAGAGATAATCTACTGTTCATGTATAAATTGTGGATTAAGTTTGTGGATCTGATCAGGCATATATTCTGTCGAAAGAAGAAAGACAAAAGATATTTTCTGCCTTTTCGTACAAAGTGTGCATTCTAAAATTATGGTGCGTACATATTCCGCCATATGTATGGCAATTCAACTCATTTTATACAATGAAAAAATCTACTCACCTATAGTGGTTGTGGAGGTTATGTCAAAAACCGGAACGCCGGGTATGGAAAGCAACGATACGGCACATCGGCAACTAAGGACCAGCCCGTATCGGTGCCATGATAAACATAAATCCCTCCTTTTTTTTCAAGTTTATTTCTTCAATTCTGTATATGAGAACATTAATGAGGCGACCATCATCCCAAAAAATGTGAAAAAAAGTGCCCCACCCATGAATATTTGCTCAAATCAATTTTAAACGAATAGCACATACATAATTAGGTATAATGTTTGGGATTTTTTGAAATGGTACCAGATTAGACCAAATCTTACTTCTCAACATTTTTTTTGTAATATTTAATTTTGTATGTATCTGAATCATTTAAGTTTCATCAATGAATGAAGTATCTGCCTGGCCGATGCCCGTCTACTTTTTAGCGTATGAAACACTCATGTCTTGTATGGTGTCATCCTGGTAGGAAATCATGCATGTTGCATGCTATATATTGTCAAAATCTTTATCATAATTAGTTAATGTTCTTGCGTTATTTGAAGAACTGGCAAAAAGATTACATTAGATTTTGTTTTATCAAAAAATATTTACGGCTTGTCAACAAGAGTTCCATGTTCTACCTATTATAGTCTCGTAGTTAAGATGCAGAATGTGAAGAGTTCAATGCTGATGAGGGTGTCTCTATCGATCGGCATTATCTCATGACAGTTATTCTTTTAAAGGGCCTTCATTCATTCATTCATATATATATATACTCACGATTTCACCTCCTATAAGTACACGTTTCCTCCTCATTCTTCTATGTGGCTGCAGTGCACTAGACTACAACACTACACCCTACCTTAGATAACACCAAAAAAATACTTTATTAAATTACACAATGACCGCTTGTTAAACAAACTTTATCAGCATTATAGAATGTTTTGTGTTTATGGGTGAGACGTATGTTGAGTGTTGCATCTTCTTTTTATCTCCAATGCAATGCAATTCCTTGAGAGCGGCCTCGTCATCCATTATATTAGTAAATCTACCAATCCTCCCCTGCCCAATTGTCAGTAAAATACAAAATAATATACATTTCTCAGTTGCACTCATATGGAAAACCAGTGCAACAACCATTGACAAATGACAACCACAAGGAAGAACACCAACTCGGCCACAGATTCCTATAAAACCAGGCTCTATCCCTTTTCCTTTCCCCACTCATTTCCTTGATCAGTACAGCTTAGCTCTTGCAGTGAACAATGAAGTTCCTTGTGCCTCTTCTTTCTCTCTTGCTAGCTATTGCCTGCTTCTTTTGTGCAGTGGATGGAGGCAGAGAAATGAAGCATCCCCAAGTGCACATGGCTCATGTTAACATTACCAACATGACGGAAACCGTCGATGGTACTGCCGGAGTTGGTGATCCCATTCACCCTGATAAACTTCATTTTGAAGCTGATAAGAAGTGCGAAGAAGAGGAGGAGGAGGAGGAGGAGGAGGAAGAAGAGGAGTGTGAAGAATGCGAGGAAGAAGATCATGAGTGCGAGGAATGCGATGAAGAGAAGCTTGTGCTGGAGCATGGCTTGGTCGGACATCATCTGCTTCATGGCGAGCCAAAAGGCCTCCACAAGAACAACGTCCCTCTGAAGAAGGTGCCATAGATTAGTGTTACCACTGGATGGCCTTTCCACCTCCCTTTCACTTCTATCTTAATTGATGCTTTGATATTTCATATATGGAGAGTATGTATCTCTGGCACCACATACACACACACACACACACATGTGTGTGTGTGTGTGTGTGTGAGGTGAAATATTTAAAGAATCCATTTTATATAATTTGTTGTTTGAGCATGTCTGGTTGGCTCTAGTTTCAAAACTACCAACTTTTTGGAATTACTTATATTGCCAAGGATCTTGTCAAAATTGAACCAGAACTTCCAAGAAGCAGCTCCAAATGCATCGAGATCTTCTTTCCTGCCTAAGACCAAATTAATAAATTTTTTGCCCGTCCTTCCAAGGAAAGTGGGTCTCGTTTCCTTGAAGACCCCATAAATTGATAGTGCTCAAGTCATGGAACTATTAAAGTAGTATAAATCTCATGTGCGTTTGCGTTTTTTTGTTCCTTGCAGATTATAGTTTATGTAATTTATTCAATATGGAATAGTTTTTAAAGTATAACTTAAGATGTGGTCCGTCCTTAAGAGGAGGTGTAACGGGAAAGATGGGGCAACATCTTCCATTCTCAACCCAATAGAGATCGTTTGACAATGTAATAATTTGTCAATTTTTCATGACAACTAGTTCTACTATTTCATGAATTTGCTTCAAAATTCATAAAAATGATAACAAAGTATTTTGGTGACAAACATATCTCCCCAAATAAGTTTGGGCATCCGGCCAGGCCAACCCGATGTTAGAAACTCAAACTTGGCCCCATTATAATAAAAAATATTTTTAAAAATATAAAATGTTTTTTTAATATAAAGTATATTTTTAATAATAAAATATATATTATTAATAAAATAATATAATATTTAAATTTTATGGGCTGAATCGGGCCACCATCGAACCGATCAAAACCGGTTTTTTTGGGCCCAAACTAGAATGAGGACCCGATCGAGCCGAATATTGGGTACTCGTTGGGTACTCGACCTGATGCCCACCTCTATTGCCAACCCTCACGGTGAGCGTGTGTGACATAAGAAGGAGGCTTGGTTTAGTGACTCCCTCCCTCACTCACCCCCTAGAATTTGAAAACGGCAAAAAAAAAAAAGCTATAATTTTTAAAAATTTTAAGTTGGCTTTTGCAAAAAGTTTTGAAAATTATCGTTTGGCCCCTGTAAAAAAAATTGAAAAATATAAGAAAGAATTTCAAAAATAACATATACCAAAGTTTTTAGAGGGTTTTCAAAAAAAAAAAAAAAAGAAAGGGCATCATTTTGTAGCTCAATAGTTCCACACTTTGGACATCACCGAACGTGGGCGGCCATCTGGGCGAATTCCATTAATTTATAAAGTGCAAACTTCAATAGCTAAAGAGTCAACATTTAAATGAAAATTGCATTGAAAATTAACAATATGATCATCTTGCTATATTGCTTCTTAGAGAACATATCTTAAAAACAGGGGGCTGACCTTGTTCAAGTCTGGGCCCTATGTTTTCAACAAGGTCCGAGTTCGAGTTAGATCAGCTTGGGCACTTTACGAACTCTGCTAGTATGCCACCAAGTAAGCCCGGGCAATGAGCTCCGACGTGTACTCTGTACTCGCCTCGGGTCGACTCGATCAGATCCAAACCTGAAAAAACCAAGCCGGTTCGACTCGATGCGGCCGATTCCTCCGAGCCGGACCGATGCCCGCGCCAAGGGACAAAGTTCGAAAATAGGCATATTGTGGAGGGCAAATGACGACTTTTGCCCTTACTAGGGTTTCTTTATTAAAGCGTTTTAAATCGAGGTCTTCCAGGACGCGACGCAGAACGGCAGAAAAGCAGGGAGAGAGAGAGAGGAGAGATTTCTTGGGTCTTGTTTTCTGGTTCTGGAATGGGAAAAGGTGAGGGCGGGTTCTTCTTCTTCTTTGATCGTTGATTCGTGGTTGAGTTTCATCGAGTCGGTTCTTCAATGGGTCTCTTCTTGGGCCAATCTCCTTCATTCTTGCCATCATTGCATTTGTCTTGGCCGAGTCGTGTAACTGGGTGATGAAAATCCTTTCTGGAGGCACAGCGTCCCTCTTCTGGTTGGGGCGCGATGAGTGTCATATTCCACACACGAGATTTCTGACTGTTACCGACTCGGGAACCAGCTAACGTATACAAGTGGCGTTGATCTCAGGGGTTCAGTTCTACTGAGACTCGATGGAGAAATTTGGTCTTCAGATTTGAGGATTGTTTATGGATCTCGCTCATGAGTTTCTAAAGCGGCTCCCGATTTTTGCAGGGGAAAAAGAGAGGTGAAAATATTTTCTAAGTGTTGAACTACATTAGAAAATAATTCATTCACTATATTTTACAATCAGATTTAAGCTCGCACGGTGGTAGTACTGTTGCCTTGGATTCAATTTGGGAGCTTCAGTGACTCTTTTTCATGGTTTTACAACTGATTCCAGGTGAAATCTGACCGGTTACCAATCTTGCCTTTTATTTCTTCCTTCAATCTACGGATTTGAAGTTCTAAAGCCAATGTTCCATATCGTTCTGCAAAATGGTAGAAAAATGGGTTGTACCAAATTGCTTCATTGTACAAAAACGCTCTGTTTTAATGTTTAATCATTATAAAACCAATCTTAAAGTGACTTGTAGCTGCCTTTTCAACATAGTGAAACGCCCAAGTGAAGGCCCCTAAACTCCAGAAATTTTTGAGAGGGTACAATGAGATTGAAACTCATCAGCAATCATCTAACAGATTGTGTTTGTTGGTAGCTCTGTGCTTTAATTTGAAGTTAAAGGGAACCAACTTTTTATGTTACTCATAATTTTGGGAAGCAAGAAATACAAAGATTAGTTGAGAGTATGATTGCTGAAATGGATTCTCGTGGCAATGTCCACGGATTCAGACCAACAATATTTACAATTGTAAATTTTGTACATGGAGCCTCCTTTTGTCTCTGTTTTAGAAGAAGTTGGCAAGTGCAGCTTATATGCATGTATAGTTCATACATCGTGCAAGGCAGTCCCTTAGTTGTTGTTCGCTTAAACGTTCGGCAACTTTTTGTAATTCTTTCTTATAAATTATTTGCATGACCAAAAGTTCACGCATCATAATTACTCAAAATTAAAGGATAAAACCTGCTTTAAATAAATTTGAAATAATATCCGATCGAGCACCAACAATGTAAAAGAAAGCAATCTGAAAACCGGAAACCAGGCAAACTCAAAAGTTTAATTCAATTTGAGTCGATTTTAAAATAAATGCCTCGTAGTTTTCGTTTTCTTCCTCTTCTTGAAGATCTATGACCAGGGATGTCAACACAACTATTCCACGAGTCAATCATAAGGATTAGAGATTCATGAAGTCATGTGTTAATATTCATCGTCCTAACCCCAAATGCATGAAGTCCTGTGTTAATATTCCTCGTCCTAACCCCAAATGACGCATCTCAATCCGTGACGATATATTCATTCTTTTATCTTCAGTTCAGCCCAATAAACTGGGGGAGAACCCACTTATTGTACGTTAATGCCTGTTACTGTATCCTTGAAATTTTTTTATGATTGCATAGAAGTTTTTAAAAAATAATTAATTATCATGTATACTGAAATAATTGTGACAAGACAAGATAAAACCCTTGTTTTGTTTTGAGTCAAAGTTAGGACTTCTAGATTAATACAAATAAGCGTACATTGGGCACAAGTTGTAAGGTCACGTGATGCTTAATCATGCATATGCTGGTAGTCACTCAGACTCGACTAGAAAATAAACTGCCTCAAAATTATAAAAAGCTTAAATGTCATAGGATCCCTATTTTTTCTCCCAAATCATCAACTTATAAATTGAGTTGAGAGATCTGACCACCTTCACTTGGGTAGTAGTTTTGGTTGGTTTTGTGTAGAAAAGGAAACTTCCTTCTCCTTAGTTGTTGGGCCATTCGTCCCGAATTCATTTACAATGTTAAACGTGAGCATATCATGCTTGAAAATGTCATTTTCAACGTTACTCGTGCCAAAATGATGATCATATAAGCCTACAATCTCAGTTTTTTTTTCTCCAGCACCTTTGTATTAGTTTAGCTAAACAATGTCTCATTTATCTCATCGTGGCTAAGTCTCGAATTCACATTTTTACTTTTTGTCAAATTTTTTATAATGTTTTTGCCTATGCATTGTCTTTGTTACTAGTCTTTCTGACCTGCCTTCCATTCACTTTTTTTTCCTCTATTGTCTTTCTCCCATCTGTTCTTTTATTGGGGTCATGTCTGGAGGTTGTGACTCATATCCTCTTAGTGGTGTATTTGGGAGGAGCACAACAATAGTGTCTTCAAGAGCACCTTCTCATCGTCTGATTCTGTGGCATGCCTTGTGCAGAGGGAAGTCCACTTTGATATTTGGCTACAGCGCTATCCTTCGTTTGTGGTTGGGTGCCTCTCCGCTCCGCCTATCCACACTCTCTCCACCCCTCTTATTTTGTTTTGTTGGGCTGTTGTCTTGTGTAATTTATTCTTTTTATTTTATTTTTGTGGTTTGTTCTTGTACGTAGGAGACTCCTTGTTATGCATTTTCATTTTATATATATATAGTGGTGATACCCTCTCCTTTCACCCGCCTCATGAGTTGCACTGGGATGCAATCTTCAGCTTCATCGAGTTACATTGCATTGGGCGGTATATGAGAGAGAGAGAGTCTGCAGCAAGCTGCGTAGAGAGAGAAGGGGAGGCTTGCATTTTAAAAGTTTGACGTGGAACCTTGACGAGCAAATGCCATCGCATGTTTCATCTTTAAAAAATATATATATCAAAAAGATGATCATGCGCTTCTTTTTGGGTAGGGTACGGAAAGCATGGATAAGCATGGAGTCCTGCTATAAGGAGGGAATTCCTCTCTTTGATGGCTGTCATTTTAATTGCTGAAAGAGAAAGTACTCTTTTTAACACCCTGAATCAGCAAGCGATCTCAATGGACTCTTTTCCCTGCTAAATCACGATTGAGCAAGAAAATTCATTAAGAAATGGCTCGTGGGGGCATCATGGGGAGCCAAGCTGAGCTCAGTTTCAGCCTCTACGAATGCAGCATGAGCCCAGTTGTTATATCAAAACGTTCAATTTTTAAATTTTCTTTTCTAGATTTTGATATCATCTGCATAAAAGCTTATTGCGTGCATGTATATAATATGCGTATTATTCTTACATGCTGTGCACAATGTACGTAGGAAATACAGAACATTATATTAACAGCACAACATCCTAACATGGGCCTAGTGCCCAATGTGCTGGTAAATGTTCGCTTATGACAATCGTGTCTCTTTTTTCTTTTTCTTTTTTTTACACAAGGAAACCACGCCTTGAAATATGATCCGGCTCATCGGTCGTATCATCGTGCAGGTGCTTGTGTCGATGAGATTTTGAACTCTGACTGCTTTGCTAAAATCTGACTCCCTGAACCAAGAACATGTGGAGATTTATGATTACTACTCTGATTATTTGTGGAAGGAATCAACCAAGTGGAGCCTTTACAGTATTCGTGTTGAGTACAGTTGTGATTAAAGAGATGGCTCTGTTTATTCTCTTATCTTTGAGCACTATCATAGTGCAATTTGACATAGCCATTCCCAGCCTCTCCTCCTTCTGTGTGGTTGGCAATAACTGTGTCGAAGGTGGCAAGCTTTTGATGGGCAGGAACTTGTTTGATACGCACGATTAAGCAGATGGGTCTATTGAGTAGAGATTGCTTTCTTCTTTTAGCTTTTGTAAATTGCACAGTTGTACTTGGTCATGATCAAGGAAATTAATTTGCGCAGTAGGAATTCCGCATGTTTCAGTTATATGATTCCAACACCAAACCATCAGTTGCTTCGAGTAGATGAAATTGGTTGCTGCAATGCATGAAACTTAATTGGTAGCTCATAAGTTCAGTTAACATTTCATGAAAATACACAGTAAAAGGTTTGTTTTTTTCTAAAAAGCAGAGAGACCTCTCTTAGATCAGTGAAAGAACTGGTGTTTTGGTTTAACCAGAAGCTGTGCTTTTGAACTTTTGTAGGATTCAGTCCACATGATTTTCGCCTTGCTTTTGATTCAAAAATGTTTTGCAGGCCTAATATTTTATCTACATAAAATGTATAGTCTAAACAGCTTCTAGAGTTAGGATACTATTCAATTACGTCCAGCACCAAACTTTCCTCCCAATGCCAAATGGTTTGGTCCTTCGAACACGCACAGATAAACCTCACTAATACCTTTACTTCCTGCAGATGTGCTTTGTATGAACATGTGGATGCATTTATTATTTCTTTTCTTCGTGTTTTCATTTTCAAATGCAGCAAATTTATGTTGCGGTGAGACAAATTAAAATGTGTAGTGGATACTGTTATGGATTTTATTACTTCACGAAGCATTCGTCGTTTGTATATATTAGAAACATATCAAACATGGGTTTTATAGAACCGAAAAGGATTAACATTGACCTATTTTCCTTTTTTTTTAAGATTATTTCCAGTCATTTTCTTTAAGAAATTGAAACAAGAAAAAATGCTAGGCACTCTGCTGCAGGAAATTGTACATTGAGAAGTTGAAAATATGAGATAAAGGAGTTGAGAAAGGTTTGGATGTTATTAGTGGCACTATATTGCTAATCTACACCCTGAAATCTTTACAAGATTGAGATTAGCATCATAAGGCATGAGATTCAGCGGTCGTACAGGGTTCTCAAGGACTAAGCTTGAAGGTTAATTTCCTAAGCATGGTTTTTGTTTTTTCAGAAAAAAGAAGGATAGAAAAAAAATTAATACAGTTACGTACTCTAAATGGCTAAGCATGCGGAATCATATTACAAGCTTTCAGAGCCATCATGCACAACGCTATCGCAACTTTTTGCACCAACTTTATATGCAGAATCAAAAAAAAAAAAAAAAGGAAGAAGAAAGCACGCAGAAAAAAATGGAAATTATCATGTAAAGCTAAACGGAGAATCTTCGAGAGCCTTCTTTTTGACCAAGCATAGCAGGCTGCTGGTTAATTAGTTCTCTCCACGCTCAGATATCCAATTTTTTGGTTTTTTCTTTTTTCCATCAACTTATTCTTGTATTATGTTCGACGGAGTTTGGTGGTCCACAAGATGGCGAAGCCACCCATTTCTCTCCTGCCTTCTAGACCATGCGGCAAATCATCATTTAATTAAATTAAAGTGTCATGCATGTCACTATTTGCAGCTCAAATCAATAATTGTTAGCACTTAAACCAAACCAACTATGCTTCGCCCCTCAAAGCAAAGGAATTTTGTGTAGTGGGTCATGCAAACAACAAAACAACAACATGGGTAATTCAAATCTTCATATTGCCACCACCTTTTGCCACATTTTCCCAGATATAGCAAATAAGGGATATATATATATATATATATATATTGCTATATCTGGGAAAATGTGAGGTTTAGTCGCAAAAGGTGGTGGCAATATGAAGAGAGAGAGAGATCAACTATTAAAAGCCATAAGATGGAGACAATGTTGTTTGCTAGAATATTATGCAAGAAATAGAATCAGAAGCTACTCTCCAAGCTGGTGGCCACGCCCACGTGTAGCATTTTCTTCCCTAAACTGAAAGGACCTGATATGAATGTCCACGTGGAATACGGCTATAGCTGCGTCTCCAAATTCCCTTGGACGCCATCGCTGCCGTCGCTCCTAAATTAATGTTGCTGAATCTTGATAATGGCGAGGTTCAATTAAGTGCAAGCCCCCTCCTCAGCAAGCTAACTCCACGAGAATATATATAATGTATAAAATCGTTACTGTTCATTTGGATTCTCGATAATCAAGAAATGCTTAACTTTTCAGCATATTCCACCAATTTGTTTGATTTCACAGGGGCGCCTTGAGACCCGGTGTTTGGAAGCATGGGAAACGATTTCCAATGGGAACTCAATTCACCAAACAGACGTGGAGTCGAGAGAGAGAGAGAGATCAGACGTTGTTGGGTCATAACATGGAGGCTTTGGTACCAACTCAGAGGGAACAAATTCTTCCCGACGTGGAGTTCTACGGCAGCGGACAGGGCGCTTGTGACCCTGAAAAGGCGTAAAATCCAAAAAGAACGGTTATTTTTCCGCTGCAGAAGTTTTGGTGGAGAGGGCGGAGCAGGAAAACCAAATCCCCATGAGGAAATCTCTCGTCTCGCTCCACCAAACGGGCAGCTTGGTGCCTGGTGGAAATCAAAGTTTATTTGCAGAAGATATCGACATGATCTATGCCCCTCATCTTTATTCGCCATGAAAGAGAGAAAGAGATTTCTATCGAATATGGAGACTGATGGCTATTCGATCATTCTTCAGAGAACAAGAGGGAGAAAGCTATTTCCATCAAATATGAACAACAGATGGCTACACGATCATTCTTCAGAGAACAAGAGGGAGAAACCTATTTCCATCAAATATGAACACAGATGGCTACACGATCATTGTCAGAGAGAGAGGGAGATAAAGAGAGCAACGACGAATATGTTTTGCATTCTGTATACGACGGCTTGGGTTCTATACAAAAAGGAGGAAGATCAAACGGCAGGGTGAGCTTACTTGCCGGAATCCGGAGGAGAAAACCTGAGAGCGTGCGGCTGAAGGGCGGAAAATTGCTTCTCTTCTCTTCGATGCTTGCGCGTTGAGAAAGGGAGGACGGGGGAGAGGGGACCGAGAAGTTCAACGCGGACTACCTCCCCGGACCTTCAAGGGCTTGGTCCGAGCGTAGATGGAGGAGATCGACGCGAACCGGCGTTTCCGGCGAGGAGCGAGCGCTGGGGCAGCGGCATCGGACTCGTCGCCCTTCGGCGTGCCGCCGGCTAACGCGGTACTGCCGTTGGTTGTGGCGGTGGTTGTGGGTGCCTCCTCTCGTTCCCTCTGGAGTTGGTCTTGATGATCGGGAGGCAGGAGGGTGGCACCGTCCGCGTCGCCTTCGCTGCTCAGCTGGACCAGTTGTTGTGCCGCGGCCACGTCCGGGTCCGACGGAGAGACGGTCGGTTTGGCCGCCTGCGAGGCGGAGGGAAGGTGGCGGCGGTGGCCGCCTGTGATGGTGGTGAAGATCATGGGAGGGTTTTGAACGACTTGCGTCGGTAGCTGCTTCATTGGATCCGCTGACACCAAAGCTCCTAGCGCCATCACACTCATTCAGACGCACAGAAGGGGGCGCGGCGCAGAGCTTTATGCTAAAAACGGAGGGACGCCAGGAAAGATGATTCCTAACTAACGGCGAAGATGGAATTCAAGGAATAGGGAGAGAAAGAGGAGTACTCAGAGAGGGAGAGAGAGATGCGTTTCTCAGAGGCAAGGAGGATGAAGGAGAAACGAAGAGGGCGTGTTTCTGCCGCTCTAATGGAGGAGGAGGAAGGATACGGCTGCCCTTGGAGGAGATTCTAA
Source organism: Nymphaea colorata (assembly GCF_008831285.2). Taxonomy (NCBI): domain Eukaryota; kingdom Viridiplantae; phylum Streptophyta; class Magnoliopsida; order Nymphaeales; family Nymphaeaceae; genus Nymphaea; species Nymphaea colorata. Next base: position 14,056,409 of record NC_045138.2, on the reverse strand, counting down.
ACCAATACAATAAAATAATATGAAATGTTCTAGTGAGAGAAAGAGGGAGAGAGCATTTGGAGTACGACCATTCTAGAGAGAGAACCCATTCAGATCTCATATAATGGACATGGACACATGGAAGCTGACGTTAAGCGTTTTGGGAGGGAAAACTGGAGAGAGAGAGAGAGAGAGAAATGCCTGGTGGTTGCCAGGAAACAGCTAGGAAATTTAGAGAGAGAAAGGGATGACTAAGAAGAACTGGGCTGCGACATGAAGAAGTTCCATGGATTGATAAAAACGAAAGAAAGAAAGAAAGAAAGAAAAGAAGAGGACCCTCTTTCTGTCTCTTCTAAGGAGTACCATTCTTACCGAGTTTAGGCGCTTCCACGCGGAAGACTCAGACCCGACGGTTTCCAAACGAACCGGTCAACCAACTGGACCGTATGTCCTTTCAGATCTCTTTCACTTAACATTATCAATCGATTATACATGTATTGCATCCAAAACCAATCTATGGAACATTCTTGTATGTATATATATATATATATATATCTCACACATGCAGCCTAAATACAATGTCTCTTATGTGTGAGAAGCCGCAGGATTTGTATGGTTATAAATTTTTAGAAAGTTGATGTTTCTGATCACTTGAATTCTTTATTGTTACTAGAAATCACATCTGGATCTCAAATTACAAAAGAACACTCTTTGCTGTTAATAGTTTTGCTAATCCCAACTAAAGAATGTTAGAGTATATATAATGCTAAAAAGAGTTTTCCACTGGATAGCCATAGGAGGATCATAGTTCTTGGCTGGTATCATGAAGCAAATCCATGGTTTAGATACAAACCCAACTTAGATCCGATGTTTCAAAATCCATCCACGTCCGTATTTGATCACTAGACCACCCGAACCCGATCCAAAGATACTCTAAAACGACTCAACCGAGTTTTTCTTCATTAACCAAACTACTGGGAGTGTTTGACGGAATAAACTAAAAGTTATGTTTTCTTCTAAATATTGAAATTTTGCAGTTACAACAAATTATCTCTTTCTGGTTTTACCCGTGTTTGTTTTGGAAAAAACAATTAACCCATTATGTTCACACAATAAAACATCCTTCTTGTAGAAAATATATTTGCTTTTCAAGATTGAATGTCCGTAGACTTACTTTCCACTTTTCTAAGTTCTTTTGGGAATTCTTGTGAAGAAAAGGGCGCAAGTTTGACTCGAATTGGTGTAAGGGTTTTGTCATTTCTTATTGTTTGTTACGCTAAAACCGATTCGGTCTTGACCTCTGATGTATTTAGTTGTCTCAAATCCAACTCATTTGCCACCTTGATGTGAACCATTGAAGCCTGATTTAGAGTCCCTAAATTCATGGTTCTAACAAACTTTTGATTTTAAAAACAGTAGACTAATTATGATTTTCGTCAAGTCAAATATTCATGGATCTCATAGAGAAATGGAAGGGGTTGTTACCTTCAGATCCATAAATTGTAAGATTCATGATAAAATTCATTCATCTTGCCAAGAAAAAACTTTGATCTTCACTTTTATTGCTTCGTAAGAATTAAGATCTATGGATCTGATGTGGTATTCTTTTTGTTAATGCGATAAAAGATCTATAGTAGAATCCATGGTTCGTCAAACTAAATATTTCAGGTCAAACCTAAGATCCACACTTGAAATCCATATTTTTCCTCTAAAAAATGTAGAAAAAGTCCAATTCAAGGGTCCGAACTAAATCTCAAAATCTAGAGGATCTTTGATCAGAGGCAATCAAACATAGCAAAGTGGTATAGATCATTTGGGTTTCAAATGGAAATATATATACATAAAATGTATAAGAAATTAAAATTTTAAGTAAAATTGCAAAATATTCGAAAATAAAGAAAAATAAACGGTGCACCACAGACAGTAGCCTTGGATAATCCGATCAATCAAATTAATTTGCCAAAATCGCTTAGTTCGTGTTGCTTTTTTTTGCAACATCAGATACAGGTCGGTTTTCTCTTATCCTTTCCCGGGAAGGATTCTCCTGACAACATTGGTGGCTGCCATTAAACCTTCCAAGAATCAAGCACCGCTGGTTTGTCTTTTCAGATTCTGTCAGTGTCTGCTGAGCTCACTTTCAGGCTTCCTGCATGGCCTTCTTCTTAAGAATGGTTCTAGTCCATGGGAGGGAAAACTAAATCATTTTACGCGTTTGAAAAGACGATAAAATTATTCTCATCTGCTGCAAAACAGGACGGGACGGAGGGAAAAGAAAATTGATACGTCAATCTTGGGGAAAGAACGGTGATTGTGTTCGGTTTCATGACTTTCTTCAAACACTCTTTCAACTTATAGTAGTTTGAATATAACTCCATCTAAAAGGGTGACGTATTTTTGTTTTAGAGTTAACATTTGCTTTTATATTCTTTCTTTAATAAACATATGAGCACTGAGATTGGAACCTACGTCCAGTTATCTTCTACCCAAAACCTGGGGACTTGTTTACGTCGGATTTGAGATCTAAAATGACATGATATCACTGAGAGGATCTCAGATCGAAGGATATGAAGTCAGACCCATCCAAAAAAAAGAAAGAAAAAAAAAGGAAAACCTTTGAATGAATGAGAAAATAGTCCCAATTTGAGGTTCAATTAAAATAAATACGCCTTGCCCCTACTAGGGCTTGTTGGATTGGATCCGGATTTATTTAAATCCAAAAGGTTGGTCAGTAGTCTTAAATGGTCATGAGCGATACAAGTCAATGACAATATGACTAAAAGTGGTTCGGGTTGGGTTCCACAACGACCCGGACCATATGAGACCCGCCCGCTTCGTCCTCATGCCATGGGTAGAAACAAGAAGCAAGAAATAGAATGCTTCCCCTCGCGATCTCCCTCCATTTCTCGCCTCACTTGCTCACTCGTAGTTTGAGAGAGAGCGAGATGGTGGCGGTGGCGGGAGGAGGCGGAGGAGGGCTTGGGGGAGAGAGCGAGAGGGAGAAGGCGGCGTTGGAGAAGGTCGTACAGGGAGCCTTCCATATCTCCCGCTTCCACAAGATCGTCCTCTCCTGGGACTTCATCCAACTCCTCTCCGAATCCTCAGATGCCTCCTCTGTAACCCCTCCCTCAAATCTCCGTTTCACTTCTTCTTCGTCTGTGTCTTGCTGCATGTGTTGAAAATTTATGCGTTTGTCATGATGGGATTGCAGAAGAAGAGGAAGAAGGGGGACGGGGGCGGTTTGGTGCTCCAGAAGGTAAAACATACTTTCAGGGACGTTGACGAGTACATGCGCATCTTCGAGCCTCTCCTTTTCGAGGAAGTTAAGGCCCAGATCACCCAAGGGTCCGATGAAGAAGGTGAGATGAGTTTTTTCTATAAAAAGTTGTCGTCAATCTCTTATCGGTTTGTTTTTCTTTCCCCCGTTCGAGTTGTAGAATGTGTACTGATTGAGCGATTTCGGTCGTCTTGAGGCAGCGGGAGGATGGGACGTCGGTGTCGTGGTGGCCATTGAGGAGTCGAATGGGTTCCATATTTTGTCGTTCGTCGTCAAGCCTGAATTCGGCGAAGACGTGTCTGACAATGATCTCGTTCTTCTCTCGAGGGAGAAGGTGCTCTTTTGCATTTCTATGTTTCTGATTTCGAACATAGGAGCGTATGATTCTTCATGTTGACTCTTGCGAATTGCGACAGTTTGCCTATGGTTGATTGTTCTGCGACAGTTTTCATGTTAGCCCTCTCTCTCTCTCTCTCTCTCATTTTCTTTAAATGTTTGTTTCAAGTTTGAAGGTGCAAAAACATTGCCCGCCACTTATGCTTTTGCAATTGTGGATGGCCGTGATGGTGGAACCAAGCTCAAGCTAAGAACGTTTCTCGGTGGAGAGGTCAAACAACTAAACGTTGAGGAGGTTGAGAGCAATCCTAGGCTCTCGAGAATGCTCTCTGTATTTCAGATGAAGAACATTCCTATCAACATACGAAAGGTAAAATGCGTTTCCTTCTCATTGATGTCCGTTTCCCATCCCTTTAAGTGAACAGATATTTCTTCCCTTAAAATAAATATGGACTAGGATGATCACTGACCGGATATGTCCTTTTTATCCATTGGTAATCTTACATTCGTCTAAGGTAATTTTGGTTTAAAAATTAAAATTTGTAAATTGTTTGAATGGATGGTGATCATTATATCTTAAATGTAATCAGCAAGTGAACTTTTTCAATATTTTACAGGGTGCACCCGTAGTACTTATTTCCTCCATGTGCTATTTGGTGTTACATTACGTATACCTTATTCTGCGTGGATTCATGTGTAGTTTTGGTCACTTTGAACCTGAGAATCCTGATTTAAAGTGTTATGATTTCCTTAACAAGGTCTAATTTATATTGTTCACATTTGCAGAGGTAACAGTTGAAGACACTGAGAATTATTGTGTCTTTTACTATTTATGCTAGCAATTTAGTATTAACTTAATGGTGGCACACAAATTCATATCAGAAATGCATGTAGGATCTGTATCAATGTGCTTCTGAATTTTTGTAACAATTTTGGTTTGTTACAATTGGCCTTCCTTGTATACAGGCAAGTTTATAATGACCAGAAAATGTAGCCAATTCCAAAACATTAATTTGAGTTCATACACTCCTATTTCATGTTGAATGGAGGGAATATCAAAACATCTTGTGTAGATAGCCACATAAGTCATTACACACTACATGGTTTCCAACTTTCCATTTAAATTTGCCAAAGCATTACAGGTATGCAGTTTATCAACTATCATGCGTGAATATGCTGCTCTCCATGCTGTTGGTACCCTTCCCTTCTCAGATCTGATATTATCTGCGACGGCAAAGATGCAAAATGGTGATCTTAGAGATCATGCATGGAATGTTCCAAGACCTCTCATGGAGTTTTTAGAGAATAATCATAACAAGTCACAGTTAGAAGCCATACAGGTTAGATTTTGGCATTAGTTAAGTTTTCTGTCCATATGAACATAAGAACATACACGTATGTGTGTGTTTAAAAAATATGACTGCAGTATCAATCTCACTTTCTCTTTTAATAGTTTAATACAAATGACGTAATACTTTTCCTTGTGTATGCTGCAGGCTGGTCTTTCGCGTCAACCTGTCACCTTAATACAGGTATGTTTGAGAGCTGAACCATGCTGTCTGATAGAGTTCTGGAGGTGATTTTCTTTGGATTTTGATTGTTTGTATGCTCAGTGCTCGTCAGAAAACCTATTTGTGTCCTGTCTGAATTTTCAGCATCAGAGTTCTTAAATTAGTCAATATCTTAAGTATTCAAATTTGTCAAATGCACACTATGAAGTATGAACTACTCTTTTTAGAGATCATTTTTCACAAAATATGACTCGCAACTGCCTCTCTTACACACACATAAAAATAGGTCTCGTTATGCTGCAGTTTACCTCTTCCCGTGTTTTGGATTAATAGGTGCGTGATCTTGGTACCAGTTACATGTGTGCAGTTTGAAGTTTGAATCCTTGATTTTTCGCATAGTATTTCTTGTTATTCATGCTTGAGGGTGGTAGGTGGATGAAACCATCTAGGAAGAAAATCCAGGGTACTTTATACAATCTAAGTATGCTAATTATTTGTTGGCTGGACCAGGATCTTGTTGAATTGTTTTATGATTACAAAAATAAGTATAAGCTTATATTCAGTAATTTGTACTATCAGTGGGAAACAGTAGAACTAGATTACTTATGTTGCTGTTATAATGGTAAAAGTTCTAAACTTCAACCTCCTAGATAGTCATGGCTGAAACTACATAGGGAGAACTTTTTCCCCTTCTGATTACCTGGAAATATGCTGGTGTATTCTAACTTTTTCTTTTCAGGCAACACAAAATGACTTGCACATATTTGTTTTCCAAATTGCACATTTGCTTCTTAAACTATTAGGATCTTACTGCCTAACTCATGCATGCAGACAATTGTTCTGTAGGGCCCTCCTGGAACAGGAAAGACACAAACAATTCTTGGACTGCTTAGCGCAATTCTGCATTCAACTCCTTTAAGGGTCCAGGCAAAGTATGTAATTTTTATGTCTTTTTGTTGTTCGCTGTTTTAATAGTGATTTTTGATAAAAAGGTTTGACTAGTATATGACACTTTTTTTTCCTTATAAAGAAATATAGTAAACAAAATTAACATCAGTTTGTGATGCAAACTTGGAGCCAGATCCTTCTCCCAAATTAGAGGTCTAGATCCAGCTAGTCATGGGGGTTGAAGAGGTTGATGAAACTAAATTTTCATTGACTATGATGTTTCCTCAGTCACTACGTTGATAGGCATTTCAGTTTTTTTTTTCCTTGTATCATTTAGATCAATTGGGCAGACTAAGGTTTTACATCCAATTATTCGATCATAAGGTTTTGCATCTCAATCATAACACCAAAGAACTAAAGGTTAAAACCTGTACAAGTAAGATCTATTTTGAAGTGCACAAATATGCAATGATTGTAATAATAACCACATCCACATACAACACATGCACATGCCCCTGCAGAGAAAAACAAATGGGAAATCTATGCAGGGTGATTCCATTTGCCTGAAGTGATTCTCAATATGCCATGACCCTTGAGAGAACCCTGCTGGAAATGTTTTTGGTCTTTATCTGAGTGCAGGAATACTTGTATACTTCTGAGGAAGTACTTGGAAGTGGAAGCCAAAGCCAGGATATTAGATTTTCCCACGTGTAAAAATATAAATGTTTAGACTTTAGAGTTTTCATAGTTCAGTATTTCAACCTCATTGCTTAACCAAATTCAGCAGGCAAAGCATAAACCAGTGGTTGGACCTTATACCAGTTGGAAACTTTCCCAGCTCTTCCATTTTCTTCATCCATAGGTTGTGGCTTCTGCAAACCCTCTCATTCATTCTCACTCCAACACTTGTCCCATTGTGGATGGACAATTGTTGGTGGGGTTGGAACTGATCCAACTTGGAATCAGCTTTGCTGTGTTAATCTTGCCAAGTGTTGAATTGTGTCATCGTCCCAACTCCCTATCATTTCCATCTGAAGGCCCTATGATGGAACCTGAATTGACATTGTTTGCTATAGTATGATCCAAACCCACTCAGCTATTGCTATCAGAATTAAATTGACCTAAAAGCAATTCTGGAGCCAACATGAGTTTCAAGCACTTTTTACTCCATGTTCTTGTTCATCTGCATGGAGAGCATCAGATACTACTGAATCACCAAGAGTCTCAACCCATGTCTCAAATCCTTGGTGCAAATGCAACAGGCCAGAATTCCATGAAAATCCGATCCTGTTTCTGCTTAACTCAAAATGAGCATTAACTGACATTGCTTTTATAATGAGCAGGCCTAATAAAAATTAGCAACTGACAAAGTATGCTGCATTTGATTTATAGTCTTCAATATGAGGTCATGCAAGACTGGCTAATTGGAGCAAGGTCGACATGCTTACCATGCCTAGCATTGATTAAGAACATTGGACCCACCAAATTTTGATATACAAAAATTAGTTCAATATGAACTGCTGAACATTTAGAGAGTTTTTGACGTGATCTTTATAGCTTATCAAAATTTTAGGATATCTTCCAACGTGAGAAGCACATGGCCAACATCTCTCTGTTATCATGTCATCCTTTTCCAATTGAAGGTGTATAACAGAATGGAATATAGATCCAGCTATATATAGTGCATTACGTTATATCCTTTGTATCTGCTCTTCCTATAGTGGGATCTTTGCAAGGAACATCTGACCAAGCATATTCGGTGTCTATTTTCCAGATTCTGTATATGGTAAGACCATAGCCATATTTCATGTCTTCTGAAAATATTTAATTGTAGTTGGAGATCAGTTGAAAGTTAAACCAATTGGAACTGTTTCTGTTTTCCAGCTTTTGGCTCAAATTTACATTCTTCAGAGCTAGACAATGTTCAACTAGTTCATTAACTTTAGTTTCTGAGATACCATTGATATGCATGGATTAGTTGAAAAAGCTCTAATTCATCAATGTAAATCTGATTTGCTCTTTAATTGCTGTTGTCTATTATTTTATGCAGGGGCGTGTCATTTGCTTTACAGAGCAGACCAGTATTGTCTTTCACAGACAAGTATGCCCAACTCTACTGTTTATTCTTGACATTTCTTGCAGTTTTATTTGATCAATTTCATGTTCTGAATGAAAGTTCACCATATTTTTACTGTAGTTATTTTGTTAAAGTTGATTTCCATCACTTTGCGCTTAAGAAATGGATGCCCGGTCTGGTCAGAAAAGCAACAATTTATGTTAGCTTGCCCTCGTAGTTCTTACTGAACCGGCTTCACTTTTTTTTCCTTTGTTCCTCAACATACTGTCCATGAGTAATGTGGTATGGTTTGTGGATCATGACTCATGATAAATATGTGGTGCCATATTCATTAAATATGATATTCTCTTCTTTGCATTTGCTTGTCATCTTAAAGTCATTTAACCTTTTTTTTTTTTTACTTTGAAGCAAGTCTCAATCGGTTCATTTATGCAATATTTTCCTGAGTTGTTTTTCTTTCATAGATATGTCAATTGGCTTGTTTTCTTTCATAGATATGTCAATTGGGTGAAAGCATCACCATGGTTAACTGGAACAAATCCAAGAGATGCAATCATGCCAGAAGATGGTGATGATGGTTTCTTTCCATTAACAGGAAATGAATTAGTAAGTTTATACCAGATAAGTAGCTCATTGTTTGTATGCTGGTTTTGTTAGACATAAGTTGAAAATGAAACTGTTTCCCTTATGGATTTTAGTTTCTTTGTTAATTTTCTCACAGAAACCTGAAGTTGTTGCTAGCAAGCGAAAATACCGTGCCCATGTGTTGGTATGTGCTCCATCAAATTCTGCACTAGATGAGATTGTTGTCCGCTTGTTGAACACAGGTGCTTCATGTCTTTGAGGTTATGTCAACCTAACAATTGGATATTAAGAACTTATGTGTTGAAACTTAAAGCCTTTTTGTTTCTGAAATCTACTAATCTCTGTGATGTGTTGAACTGTGTTGCAGGTATTGTGGACGAAAATAGCCATCAGTATCATCCAAAAATTGTCAGAATTGGTTTGAATCCTCACCATTCTATTCAAGCAGTCTCAATGGATTACCTGGTATGTATTTTGACCATAAAAAGACAGCAAATGGAACTGATTATTCCATTAGTTGTGGTATCCAATTATCTGCGTCTTTTCATGCTGGCAGGTGGATCAAAGGCTTGCAAGTATGGATTTTTCAACAGGTGGTGCAGGAAAAAATATGGGTCCTTCATCATTGCAGCGGGATCATATACGTGCTTCAATAATTGATGAATCAGCCATTGTATAAAATGCTTCTCAGAGACTTAAGTGCTTTAATAGTTGATGAATCAGCTAATCTGTAAAAAAAAATATATCTTTCTTTTCTAGAAACAGCGAAAGTGCTAATTTGTCCTTTCCTGTACCATGTGATTGTTGCCAACAAGAGCTGTGTACATCTGGGTGGACAATTAGCTTAAAACTTTCAAGTTGGAAGTCAAAAGTTCAAAAATTAGGGTGCATCTTGAAGCATAATCTGATAAAGGACCAGTGTTTTGTTGTGTCAAATGAAGTAATGGTTGTCTTAATAGTTCTTTGAATTGCAGGTTTTCTCAACCTTAAGTTTTAGCGGATCAGGCCTTTTCAGTCGAATGAACCGTATATTTGATGTTGTTGTCATTGATGAAGCTGCTCAAGCTGTAAGCAACAATCTTTTCTGGTTTCTATACGTCTCATGCCAACTGTATATTTAATATTCTGTTTGTGTTGTATTTCAGGTAGAACCAGCAACTCTTATACCATTGGCTCATGGATGCAAGCAGTTGTTTCTGGTACATTGTCTGGCTTTTTGGCTCTTCTTTACATGTAAATCCTTATTAGCTTTTGAATCACTAAATTTGCATTTAACGCAAATATGTTTGTTACACTTCCTGTGAAGAATGCAACTTGCCATAATGTTTGAACACTGAAGAAGTTTAACTGCAAACATCCATTGTAAACAATCTCTCTTGCAATTGCAATGGCTAGTATCTGGTTTAGGCAGAAACATCAAATGGACATGCATGTGTCCTTCTATGGTTTGTTAGTCATAAAGGTGCCCCTCCTACATACTGTGAATGTACCAACCTCTTCAGGTAAGCAAGTCAAAGGCTTTTGCTTTTCAATTGGTTGAGAGACCAAATATGTACCTTGGGTTACCTCATCTAGCATATCACCTACTGTAGTAAACTGATTTAAAAACCAAGAAGCGTCCAACCATTCTAGCCATCTAGGTTAAGGTTTGTTACAGACTTCAATCAAGCACATCATTTCGAGGAAACTGCTTAAGGATCTTTATCTACTGAAGACATGTTGGAGAATTTCTTTAGAAGGCGATGCATGATTAGATTAACTTGCTCAAATTATGCAAAAGGCACCAGATTCAACTACATAATGTTAATTAGGAAGTCTAGGATGTAGATTAGCTATGGTACATTTGCATGTTGATTACATGGGTTGCCTTGCAAGGGGGGAACTATGTATCTCATTTCTCTTGGTCTTTACAGTTGAACTCCCTTTATGGATGCATAGCCTGATACTTACCTGAGGAATATAATATGATTTTGAGGTGTGAAGAGGCCATGTTGTCGTGTATTGTTCCTGGTATCTGTCTCAGTAGATAAGCTGTCAGTATCATTATCAACCTAAAATATGCAAGATCATGGACCTTTGTGAGTGCCCTTGTGCTTTAGACATTCGGAAGTCTAGAATAGGAGAAACCACCTCTTAGCATCATGCGATCTTGTTTTTGCACATGTGAAGCCTTTATTCAACTCCTAATTCTGTTTGTGTATATCTTGCTTGGTTAACTTCTAGAATTACCATGGCCTTCATCATATATTCTTTTCTATTGATTTTTGCCTCCCACGAGAAATCACAAGAAGAGACATCCAAATGGACATCAATATTTGAAGAATTATGGTTGATGACTTTTCTTCTTTGGGTTGCTATCTAATTCTGGAATTTGCAAGGGAATAATGTGGAGATCTTCTTTGTGTCACTTTCTTTTTCCAAAAAAGAAAAAAAAAGGGTGGGGGGAGGGGGTGTTGGCTGGTTTGGGTTTTTTGAGTTATTGTGCCAAAATTTCCCTTCTTTTCCAAGTTAATGTCTCAAACATACCATGGTTCATTGCTCCTAGAAATAGTGTTTAATGTTTGCACCTCAATGATCCATACTTCTAATACAGTGATACATAGCATAAAGGTGATTCTATACTAATACTTTCTAGTAAAAGGTTGGGGTGCTCCATTTTCTGTTGCTAAAGTATCAAGTTTTTCCTGCACATTCAGCCTCTACTTGTCAGCTGCTGACTTGCTTTAATAGGGAATGGCAGTTATTTCATGGAGATGGCCATATTTACATTTCTGTTCTTGGATTTAACTAATGTTTCTTCTAGAGATTTCAATACGTAACAATTCTTTTCTCTATAATGTTCAGTTGGAGTTTTTTCTGATTTGCAGAAGATTCTTCTACTGGATATTTTATGAGATTAATTTATCTACTGTTGCTAATGGGACTACAGTTGAATGGAATTTGAATTGTGCTATTAAGTTGAGATATGTGTTGATTCTGTTGCTTGAGTTGGTGAAGTTACTTATCCATGGATTCCACCACTATGTTAACTCAGGTTGGTGACCCCCTTCAGTTGCCTGCCACTGTGATTTCTTCGACTGCTGAGAGATTTGGGTGAACATAATGTCCTCTCAATGCTATTTTTCTTATGGTATTCTTTTGTCTTATGATCTATATAAGGAAGCTATGTTCTGCACCTGCCAGGTATGGGATGAGCCTATTTAAAAGATTTCAGCTGGCTGGCTATCCGGTGCATATGCTAAAGACCCAGTATCGCATGCACCCTGAGGTTGAACTAACTCCTGCAGCTAGACTTCAACAAGTGAAGTTCATAGTTGTGATTTGTAATTTTGATTGTATGTGCAGATACGAAGCTTTCCATCAAAAGAATTTTATGCTGAATCCTTGGATGATGGCCCCAATGTTCTACTTGGTACAATGCGTGCATGGCATGTGTACCGTTGCTTTGGGCCATTTTGTTTTTTTGATATAGATGGCATTGAGTCCCAGCCCTCTGGAAGTGGCTCATGGGTAAACATTGAAGAAGTGGAATTTATCCTCCTTATGTTTCATAATTTGGTCTCCAGATATCCTGAACTCAACTCGAGTTCCCAAATAGCAGTCATTTCTCCTTATAGACACCAAGTGAAACTTATTCGTGAGCGCTTTCGTGCTGAACTTGGAGCACAGGCTGGTCAGTTAATAGATGTAAATACAGTAGATGGTTTCCAGGTAAGTCTTTTTTGCTGGTATTTGAGCTGGAGTTATCAATGTGATTGTAAAGTGTTGTAAGTTTTAAATGTTCTGATGTTGGTTAGGGGCGAGAAAAGGATGTAGCAATTTTTTCATGTGTGCGTTCCAACACTGAAAAAAGGATTGGTTTTGTAGCTGACTTCCGGCGGATGAATGTGGGAATTACAAGAGCGAGATCATCAATCCTGGTATCTTTGTGTAACTTTTTTTGTGCAAGGGGTTATATTTCTCTATGTAATAGCTAACGTTGTGAGGATTGGTAGGTGGTTGGCTCCGCATCTACACTAGCACACGACAAGCATTGGCACGGCCTTGTGGAAAATGCTAAAGAAAGAAAATGTTATTTTAAGGTATGGGACGAATGGCTGCTCTAATCAACGGACAGCTTTGCTCTGCATGGGTTGACATTATAGTGGCTTGTTGGTTGGTTTCATCCACCTGATTGCGATGGAATGAAATGGTTTAATAGCCATTTTACCCAAAGTTTGATCTCTAGAGTCCAACTCTCTCTTTTCAAATCTACAATTGCCGAAGTTGTAAAGTTATGTACTTATTTTTTGGTTGATTTGATAATTCTCTATCCTAACGAGAGAGCATTTCATTGGTAAATTTAGAAATTGTTTTATATAAACTTGTTTATGAAATCTTAGCATGTTAATGGGGTTATGAAAAGCTCAAAAAAAGCAGAAATGACCAATTGATTGGGTCTAATAATGTTGTCATCATCCACTCCACTAGTGCAGTTTACAGTTGACTGGCAACACTTGATTATGCAACTTGTGGACTAGATGATGCCTATAATTTCAAGTTTGTGGAAAATGGTGTATGTGTTATGGATGGTTTTACAGTCGGGTTAGTGCATGGGAGATTCCTAAAGCTAGGACCAAGCACACCTGATGGATTGTGCTTTCATTTGTTCAGATACGAACTAATGTGTACCACTTGTTCTGGTGTATTGTTATGTCTGTGGAAATTGTTGAATCTTGTGCTATTCTGGAATCAAGGAAAGTAGATGTCCATCATTGTCAACTGAAAGACTGGAAATATCATGTTTCTAGCACTTGAAAGTTTGAATCTACTTTATTCATTTGTTGGGATTTACGAGGTTGTTGGTTTTCCTTTTTTTTTCTCCCAGGTGTCGAAACCCTACTCTTCATTTTTCAGTGAAGCGAACTTAAAGTCTATGAGGACGTCTGCGGAGAGAGTAGGATATTCGGATGAAGACAGCAAGGAAATTCTTAAAAGGCCTGTAGTGGATCTGGCTGCAGGCTATAAAGAAGAGACTGAAATGGATGCTGCAGTTTACGAGGCGGATGCTGATGATGGTACCATCGATGAAGATTACGGTGGTTTTGATGATTAAAATTTTTCTTTTTTTCGACCCCCAGGCTGCAGTAACAAGTCCTGAGATAGGCATCATGTATTTATTATGTATTAGAAGAGTGTAGGTAAATGTTACGGGATTCTTATACCATGTAATAGAATCTGCAGGGCCGTTGTCAACTAGTTTTTAAGGCAATATATCTTTTCCACATTATTTTTGTATCCAGTGTACTCGTTTTTGCGGCAAATGTTAATGTAAAAAGTTTTTAGTGTTTTTCTTACTCGTATCTTTCTTGTTGATCAGTGATCTAACCTACTAGATTAAATGACAGCTTTAATAGTTGATTCCATTTCTTGAATTCATGCACTTCCTCCTTGGACACTTCCTCTTTAGGGGCGTCACCCCGCCAACGTTGGAAAGGAGAGATCGTGAATCCGAAGAGGCATCCTCTTATTGCACGAACCGTGTGAATGTAATGATCTAAATGACGTAAAAGGCCATCTAGTGGTCGTGCAGGAGGTTCTTGACGCTACTTGGATTGTGCTTCACAGTCGCCGGAGATGATGGATATTATATTGTTTACGTTGGGGTAAGGTGATGGATCCGCAATAATGGTAAGACGAAGAACAATGTGCTCCTACGTTGGTTTTCAGCATCCTTCGGCGACAGATCACAGGATACGCTAGATGTTTAAATTTTTAATAATGCACAGGTATGAAGCCGCATGTTTCATTTGCAGTCGTATTGGCTTTACCGCCAAAGAATAGGGGAAGAGAGAGAAATGAGGGAAGGAGAGCGTGAGAGAAAGCATGTGGCCGGTCTTCTTTGCGATAGGCCAGCTACTTAAAGGGGGAAAAAAGAAGGGGGGCGGCAGAAATCTTGCGGCTGACTGATTCTTTATCGTAGAATAAAAAACTTATCGGCCAACATTCAAAACTGGAAGGTTCTGGTCCATTGTTCGAGATTCGTGTAAGTATATGCTCCAATTCCTTCAATCTTTGGACTGAACATATGTTTGTAAGGCCATTCTAGCAAGCGGGAATTCCTGCGACTAGCAACTCGAGCCTTTGTTGTCAATTTCGATGTACTTTGGCAAATAGCCGTGTGGAGGCCGATATGGACCCCCTAGAATTCGGCTGGTATGAGGCTGGTGGCCGATACACATCGATATATCAATATTATATTGATTAAAAAATTCATTTACATTTTTTAGAACCGGTGATATGCGTCGACTTTCTCAGATTCTGATACAAGACGGAAACTAAAATCACGAATGATCAATAAAGTAGTATGTTTCGGGACTTGGCTAGAGATGCACAAAATCATGTGGAAAATGATGATATCTTCCCAAACTTGTAAGGCCAAACTTTGGACAAAAATTCTAATCTTCCTACCCTAGAAAAGGCTACGAATTAGATTCATTCTCAACCGAACCGTCTGATTCAAAATCTATAGATCACATTAAGCTCCATTTGCTCATAATCTTTGGATCGATAATCATGTTGGGAACAATGTAGGTCTTTGCACCATGAGACTTCAGGTCCACATACTTGACGGGCAAGCTGATATTAGTGCAGTGTCTGAAATACCAAACAAAACTGCTCAGTGTTCTCTACCAAAAGCATATGATGGGTAACCTTGTCATTCTTTTTTATTATTTGGCCAGAGAATGGGTCAGAAGCCATATCAGATATCTGCCGTAAAAGGAGATCTACCTTCCAATTTCTCTCAAACAGATCGGATCTGGCCTTGCCAAGTTAGGAATAGATTCGAAACACTAAAAGAACTGTGAAAATCCTCGAATCAGATCTGAACCACTTGCAACCCTGTTGTTTGCGTTTGGGCATCTTGTAGGGCCTCATGCAATTTGGCAATCCCGTCACTTTCGATAAAGTCGGCAGGGAATTACTTTGGATCAAACATGCGGAGCAGAAAAATACCATCGAATCAAAACAGAGATCATGAAATAGATATAAGCCACCCCTTCAGTGGAAGGGGGAAAAATGACATGGTCCGACACAAGTTTTATCTAGTCCAACAACTCTTTTGAATACATACTCCCCTGAAACCAACAATAACAGGAAGATAAAAATTTGAAAAATGAAAAGAGATTTTAACACGTATGCATGGAAAGAATGGATAAACAGCGGGTAATCATAAAAAATATGGCAGACCAGATTTTTTTTTTTTTTTTTATCTACAAAGGTCTCCATGGCTCCCTTCAGTCAGCACACGGCTTATGATAAAAAATAAACCATTGGTCAATTCAGCATCCTGAGGAAGTAGCATTCTTCTGCAGGCTCCCCACATGCCCCATAATCGTCCCATCCAACGCAGAGCTGTAGCTTAGCTATAATCACAGTCCAACCCACAGAGTTCTAGTACAGGTCCAGTTGATTTGCTCACAAATGGATTGACTCGTACCCATACAAGTGAAAAAATCGAGGCCAGGAGAATAGACCAAACAATTATTATGGTTGGCGTTCTGTTCTGCTTGCCCATCAAGCCTTTGAGGAATGGATAGAGATGAACAATGACCCAGAAGGCAAAGAAGAACTTCCCAAAGAGGGGACCCCATGAGTCGTAACCATTGTTGATGGCGTTGGCTATCCCCGAGACAACACCAATTATGTTGATGATCAGTAGCGTCAATGGAGCAATTAACAGTGATGTCCACTTGAAAACGTAGAGCTCTGAGAATTCACCATCATCCCCACTCTTTGATGTAACCGTGAAACTAGTATCGACTCCTGCGAGCACTTTCAGCAGGCCTTGGAAAAGAGCAAAGAGATGAGCAGAAACACCACCAATCACCCAAAACTGCTCGTTTCTCCACCAGTCATCAATGCCGACTTTACCCCACTGCATCTCAAGCACACCAGTTGCTATAATACACACAAATAGTGCGATAAATATGATGCTCGCGTAGTTGCTAATCTGTAGCATAAAAGGACATGGGCAGGCATCAGTAATAGAAGAACAAGCAACAAAGAACCGAATATAAGACAGTTTTACGAATTGGGCATATATTGGGTTTAGTATACCTCAGGAACGATGAATTTCCCAGACAGAAGGCAAATTGCTGGCAATGTACAGTATGCAACCAGTGGCACAGCAGTCAATGGATAAACGACAGAGTTGATATAGGAAAATCTCTCGAGCCACTTTAGGCCACCTCCATAGCCGTACCAGATTGGACAATGCTTGCTTAAAAGAATCTCTACAGAACCAAGTGCCCACCGCAAAACTTGGTGAAGACGGTCGGAGAGGTTGATGGGAGCAGACCCCTTAAATGCTGGTCGTTTGGGCATGCAGTAGACAGAGCGCCAACCATGGCAGTGCATCTTGAACCCGGTCAAAATATCCTCAGTTACAGAGCCATATATCCAGCCAACCTGCCAAAAGAGACAAAGCTTTGCTACATTAACATAAAGGCCAGGTAAGGTCAACAAATTCAGAACGGGTAAACTGCAAGCAAGACTTGTTCACCTCTTTTCCCCATTCTGTTTTGTCTTCATAGCCACAGCTTATAACATGAATGGCTTCTTTCAGAAGTGACGCACTATCAGCAGCATGGATTGTTCCACCGTTTTCCCTGAGAGTTGATGCTACAAAAACAGGTGATTGTCCAAACCTTTTCTCCAGCTTCGTCTGAGGTAATAGGGAATTTTTGACACCACTGCTTGCTGAAGAGGAAATAGAAGAATCAAAGAATACTTGCCGTCAGTCATCGACACACTAAACAACAATCTGAAATTCTTCGTATGTTAAAAATGATCCTTGTTTCCTGCATATAATTACATTAGAATTTAGACTTTACAGTATACAAGAAGCATCACCTTCAAGTCCATCCCCACTATCATCTAATGCATGTATCTGCGAAGAAGCCTCTCTTGTCTTCAACTTTTTGTTCTTCTTCTCCTTAGTCTTTGCTTTCCTGTTCTTTCGTCTTGCGCCACAACATAAGCAGCACCACTTTGGCCAACAGTTGCACGTCTTTCCTGGAGGTTTCTCTCTTACGGGAGCATTGTATCCATAAAGGGCTCGCCTTCTGAAGACGCAGCCTGTTCCGACATATATTGGCCCTTGAATGCCATCCAAACCTTTCATGTTAATCTGTTAAAGATATACGGGATGAAAGGGTTAAACTCCAAGAAACAATAAAGGTCACATCATTGTACAAACAAGAATTCTATGACATACATCAAAGAAAACGATATTTCTATTTGCATATCTGTCATGACGATCAATCCCATCAAATCTTTGAGGAAATTGCACATAGCACACTTTGTGACCAGACGTAGGATCCATCATGAAGCACATGGCTTCTCGCAGAGCTTTGCTGTTGTTTATGTAGTGATCACAATCGACATTAAGAAGATAGGGTGCATTTGAGAGAACGGCAGACACTCGCACCTTGAGTCACAAAAAACAATTCAGTAAGTGCATTTGATCCAGTAGCTGCACAAAGTCCAGATAAGGAAGTGTTACTTACAAGAGCGTTCATAGCACCAGCTTTCTTGTGATGATCAAATCCAGGTCTTTTCTCACGAGAAACATACACTAAGCGGGGTAGCTCACAACCCTCCACATCAAGCACACCATCAGGCCCAAGAAAAACCTGTCAGGCAATCAACATCAGGTGACTCGAGTCCTATGAAGGTCATAAAACAGGTTAATCCTTAAGTGACAGTACATCCAACATCAGAACCAATCAAGAAACTGGTTCACCTAAAACCTGTAGCATGCAGTAACATGAACCAAAGAGACGTAGTAGCAACATATCTCTATGGCATAAGCTTAATCAAAGATTTTCAATCCAAACCAACATAAAAATCCAGAATAAACAACTCGGATATTATAAATTATGCCAACTCTAGTGCAGCCATCCCATTAAAATCATTTGGAAGAGACAAGAAACATGGACAGGCAGCTAAAAGTCGGAGCAGAAGATTATTATACATATATAGATATAAACTTCAGTTGAAGTGCGATATACAGCTATAGCATGTGCAAGACCTTCAGACAAAGTGAAGAAAATCTATATATTTGTAAGACAAAAAAGAATGAGACACTCGTTTAGAGTAACATAATTGTGAAGGGCAACCTGACTAGGATACACCCAATGATTCACATATAATAAGAAATCAGATATAAGACATACTTTTCCTGAACCAACTACCAACTGTGGCAAACTCTTACCTGTATCATTCCTGGATGATCCCGTACATTGTTTCCAGGCCATGGAGTCCCGTCTTGCATGGTCCAACCCTCTTCAGGGACCTTCTGTGCTTGTGCAACTAGCCCATTTATGCGAACCTTAAACTCCTCATATTCTCTCTGAAAAACAAACAAAATGCTGACACAACTTTACTTCTGGGATTAACAGTATCTACACACTGACAAGCCAAAAGAGCAAAGACTACTAATTGAGGAAGTACTTCAAGCCTTCAAATGTGTTTAGAAAAGGATGATATGCAAGATACCCACCATGCAAAAAGTTTGAAGTTTGAACTACAGTTCAAATTCTCATATTTTCTTCAGCCAGAAGCAAGCCAATTAACACTATACATGCTCAACCACTGTCCAAGTAATGCAACATAAAGACCTAATCTTAAATACAACTAAATGAATTACTTCACCACTAAGTCACATGGATAGGGCACAGGAACAGCGATTTTAAAAAATTTGGGTACGGGGGTACGGCAGAGTGTATGTGTAATTATATACATTATATATATAATAATCCACAAGAATTCTCAAAATTAAAGAAAGATGAGAGGAAAATGGAGAATCTTGGTGGAAGGGAAATAGAAAAGAAAGGAATATCAAAATTAAAGAAAAAAATTATGTTTGAAAATATAAACTTTTGAGTTTTAAATACAACCATACTCCTATATGATGTACCCATGTTGCCATACATGCATACCAACACGGGTACTTGGGCAGATCACATGTACCCGTGTGACTTAGCTTCACAGACTTATGTCATCTGAAATTAACTTACTTATCGGATGGCGGACAAAATCTTAAGAGTAATAAATATGTAATACAGCAAAAAGACATACCTTCATTGCACGTCGTTCGCGGATAAAATCTGGATGAATTTTGTCCTTAAGATAATCAATTTTCTGAGCAAAGTACCATTCTGGAGCCCGAGGTTCGATGTTGAATTTTTTGCAGAAAGGGACCCATTTTCTAGCAAACTCAGATGTTTCAGAAAGTGCTTCAAATGTAAGCATGGCTGCACCATCATCCGAGACATAACAAGCAACCTTCTCAACAGGGTAATCGACAGCCAGAATGGACAAAACAGTATTTGCAGTAATTAGTGGAGGTTCCTTCATGGGATCCACTGTGCTGACAAAGATGTCAATATCAGCAAGTTCTGACGGTTTGCCATCTCTCTCATACCTAAAGAAAAGTTACCATTTAATAGAGGGAAACCATCCATATGCTGATGATGGCATAAGAGAAAAAAAAGTGTGAAAAATTTAGAGAAGTTAATGTATACACTACCTCAATGACAGTCGATCCAAGTATGTCTCTCGTTCGATAGGGTACCATTTTGGAAATTGATCCAGAATCCAAGAGAGAGCAAACCATATCTCACAAATAACTGAAGTAAGCCACAGCCCATATGCATTTTCGACAGGATGAAGTAGTCTGTAATGGAAAAAGAAGCCAAGGACCACAAGCCGCAACACAATGATCAATCTGTATGGACTGATTTTGCTTGAAGGAATGGGAACTTTCCTAGACAATGGCTGCCTTCCTTCATCATTCCTGAAAAATTAGAACGCCACAGTTTTTCAAATGATTGAAAAAAAATGTAAATCATAGTTAACACAAGAACAAGTCAACATACTTTATTGACTATTTATATTTGATCACTCAAACAGTATAATTAAAGTGTAAAATTATATGAGATACGACAATGAATTTTATGCTTTCATGCAAATTGCAGGATTATTTATCAAACCAAATGGGTAAGACTAGTTACCGAACTAAATGTATGTCAATATGAATCACCTTTATTGCTCGTTATAATGAAATGCAAATATAGAATTTCACAAAACATAAGTCAACAATGTGTTATAACAACTACATACGTGGGCAAATCTGGATCACCAGGTCCATCACCATCTGGATTTCCACCATTTTCACCCTGATGTTTAACCATCTGCAGTTTATTCTGCCGCTTTTTCCACTCGTCAACTCTATCTTTCCATGCCACACTTCCGTATCCATAGACAGCCAAGTCTTTCTTGGGATCCAGTGGTCTAGGCTGCACGGCTGCAATCCAGAAACTTTACTATAAGAAAAGAAACATCGAAAAACATAAATAAATAGCACTAGTCCACCCTCCAAGCAGCTTACAAGACAATGAAGAATCTGGAAATGGCATTGGATGAACACGCTTGCCACCCCCCATAAATGGAGGTACAATAAGAGCATGGCTATCAGGAGAAACCCCAACATCCTGCAAGTGCAGAAAACAAAATGAAAACTGAACATAGATAGAATTCTGTCAAGATGGGTCCAAGAAAACACGTGAGGATAATCAGTACAATTGAGCACCTCGCCTCTATATGTGAGAAGTGGAATGTCAGAGATGGATGAGCCCTGAGTTCCAAGGACTTCTCTAGAATCCTCGTGACCAACATGAAGATGGCCATTCAACATTGACTCCACAAGATGGTGAGAACCTCGTTGATCTCCATGATTTGTAAAACCAAATTCATTCTCCAAATCATCAACATCATCTTCCTCCTCATCCCCTTCAACTCTAGGGCTGCCTGAAAAGGACACGTTCATGAAATCTCAATAATTATTCAGCAAACAAGGGAGAAAACAACATTGTTTTTAAATAATCCATAACTTTTACAAGGACAAAAGGCTATTTCTTCTGGTTATGCAAGTAAACTTTCTAAACAATCTTCCGCAATTGCCTACTATTCTTATTTTTCTTAGGCAAAGTGAAACACTCAGGGCCTTGTATCATCCTACACCTCTGCATTTCCAGCAGCAAAGGGAACTGATTTTTCTCATTAACTTTGCTTACTGGACTTACGCATGTTCTTCGAGGATCAGAATAACATATAAATCAGTGAAACTTATTTCAAGAAGGCAACATATCAGAAGAACATATAAGCTGAAGAAAAGGCAAACTAATAGAAACTTACCCTTATGACGTTTGTATCTAGTCCTGCACTGCGGGCACGCCTGAGTACCCTCTCTCCTTTCATACTCATAGCAAGTCCTACAGACGGGGAAGGCACATTCATTACAGGCCACAAAAGGCTCTCCATCCACTGTTTTCTCAATCCCATCACCACATATCTGACATATTTGCCCACTCAATTCTTTCCCTTCATTGTGCTGCAAAACGAAAAGAAAAACACAATCCAGGTCATCGAAGGTGGAAAATAATAAGAAGAAAAGATTAGCTGCAGAAATATGTCCGCACGATCCAAATGAGAACCCAATGTATCACTACGATTTGGCAAATACTGTGTGAGGCAGAGAAATCGACTATTAAACCCACTGAATAAGTAATCAGATGGGAAAATTCTCAACAATGGTTCACCTTATATTATTGACAGATAATGATTACGGATGAAGACAGAAACATCCATCCACACCACAGAGACAAACATATCTATCCAATACTGGATGAGAAGACGTGATTAAGGTCATGAATGAAAGAAGGCCACCAGAAAACAACATTTAAAACAAGAGAAAAATCATAAACTAAGAGTAACCTGATATATCAGAGAGAGAAAATGAGATGAAAATACAAAGAGAAAAAAGAGAATCTACTGACCTTCGAAATAAATAAAAAAAACAGAATAACAAGAAGGAAAAAGTTTCAGAAAACTAAAATATGCTAATTAAAAGGAGGAAAAGTAAGCTCGACACGCTTGAAAACAACTCCTAAGCAATAGGGAGCAGGAACGAACATTTTACAAATAAAGCAGGATTATCGAAGAATACAGCAGTTAACACAACGCTGGATCCACTGCAGAGAATGATGATCGCAAAAATATCAAATGGGTACCCTTCAGGGATCGTGTAGAAACAGGGAAAAAACACAATTTTTACCATTACAAGAACGGAAAGCAAACGGGAAAACTAAAAGCACCTAAATGCGTGGAACAGGAAGAGCAGAAGCAGAGGAGCTTCAAAAGGACAATCGATCAGAAAGCAACAGGAGGAGGAGAGGAAAAGAAGTCATCGACTGAAGAAGCAAAAAACAGTCAAACCAGATAGGCATTCGATCAACAGCAGAAGAAACAAGATCAGATGTGAGAGTGTGTCGTGTGTGTGTGTGTGAGAGAGAGAGAGAGAGAGAAACGAAGGGGCAGGGAGAGAGAGAGAAGATGGAATTTTGATGCGCATACCCTGCTTAGTTCCTCGGCATTGATCAAGATGAACTCGTTCCTGTTGTGAGAGCCAGCAATAAGCCGGCCATTGGTAGCCATAAACCCTAGAGAAGAAACCAGCGGAGGAGGAACGGAGCAATCTCTCTCTCCTCTTTCTCCCCCTCCCTCCTCCCCTAAATGTTGAAATCCCAACACCCACTTAAAAATGATTGTACAGAAACCTTAATCTTGAGAGATAATCAATAACCCCAAAAAGATGAACCATTAAAAAACCCACATTGAAGTAAATATTAAAAAACAAGGTAAAGAAGACCCAAGAAACCCAAAAAGAAAACGAAAAAATCAATGTTAGCCTGCCATTCCCTCCTCTTTTCTCCCCTCTTGCTTCCTCCTTCCTTCCTTCCTCCACGGCTGGTCCCCTCTGTTTTGACTCCACCGACACCGGATGAATCGATTTCAGAGATGGGGAATCGGCTCAGCGAGAGTCTGGTAGTGGGCAGTGGACAATGGGTAATGGTGAAGTCGAGGGAGGAGTAAACGAGGCGAGGGACGGGCCCATGTGGGGAGGACGGACCGCAGGAATATGGGAAATTATTAAAATATATATGCACCTTTCTATACACGCCGCGCAGATAGAAAGAGAGGGAAGGAGAGGCTGGCTGGCTGCACTTGCACCAATTTTCACGCGTAAACGAATCAGAAAATGGGGGTTTGTTTTACCCTGTGGGCCCTCGATTCCCTTTCTTATTTGTTAAACAAGCGACAGTCACCGTCGGCTTTCGGCACACAGACAGCGCAGAGAGAACCGAGAGAGAGGGGCAGAGAGGTCGACCGGTAAAAATCCACCTTCTTCCCCCCTCCTCCCCCCTGGCTGAGTGTATGAGCGAAGTCTACACGTTAGATCCACAGAGATTGAGAGAACCATCCAAGTCTGAATCCATGTGAGGAAAGGAGAGAGAAGATACGGGTAGATTTGGCCTAAGCCTCCGATCTCTCTCTCCCTGCACCACAATGAGACAGACAGGTGTGCTCAATCAAAAACAAGGTGAGGATCTAGAGATACGACTGTAAATGGGCAGACTTTGCAGTGATGGAGGTGGGGACTCGTAGGAAGAGAATGCACCTCCTTCTCGTGATCATAGCAGGGAAGTAATCACATGAGGCATGTGTTCATTCACTTGAGGGTGCCTCCAAAGATCCGGGCGTCCATCTCCAGATCATCTCCTTCTTAATCCTCGCCTTTCAGATCACGTCAGAGCAGCCACACAACCCTTAGGTGCGGCCCTCACCGCAAGGACACTGTATACAAGAAAAAGACGAAACTATCCTTCCAGAGTCCAGACCCTTCTTCACGAAGCCCCCCCCCACCGTCCACCAACCCGCCGGTGGCCCTTGGTCCCCACCATACGGATCGGGTCCCCAGGCTTGACCCGTTTTCTTCTCCTATTTTATAATTTGGCGCCCGTAGATGCCAGCCAGTAAGATGAAGACCAAACCAAAAGGGGACAAAGTTGAGTAGAACTAGAAGAGCCCACATTCCTCTGTACTCCACTAATGCAACACCGCCTTCACATTCATCTCAGATCTTTGTTCAACCCTTGATGATTATGCGGATGAGTTTATGAAATTGGTATTTGCTAATAGTTTTGTGTTTTAGATCTTATATATCATTTTTAGGATTTTTTTTCTTATTGATCTTTTTTTGTCGTATTTTTAGTTCGTAGCATTTTCGATAATGAAAACCAAAAGCTGGCTGTAGATCAAGTTAGAATGACCAGACACTTTAGTTGTTGTATTATAATTGAGTTCAAAATTTGGACCTATTCAAACATGAGATCTCACATCATATTAGAAGAATTATGCCATTTGCTGTGTGGTTCAAAAGGAGGTGATTGAGACACATAGTTTTATGTCCAAGATTTTTTCAAACGTTCCAAAAAGTCTTTATAAGTTAGAGTGAGCTAAGGGGCATCTGCATCAACCCCTAATACTAAGTCAGTTTGGACCGGGTCGTTCTATTACCCAAAAAAAACCAGATCTGGTCCGTCTTCCACGAGACCGTGACCACAACCCTTGAAAAGGACGCCAGAGGCCGTCATTCTCCTGTGGTTCGCCACTAAAGTTAAAGAGTACGGCGTCGTCCGTGGTGTTTAAAGTGGGCACAAAATGTGAACGAGTTCTTGATTTCCTGATTTTTAAGTCTTGGAAATACTAAAGTTCAGGAACACGGATCGCAGCCAAACGGGCATCTTGTGCCGTGAGGTGGAACTTGTTCTGATGGGGGAAGTTTTTTGGTTTCCACTGGATTGCATGTGACGTGAAATTATATCTCAAAGGACGTCGATGACATTTCTGCCTTGAATTTATTTCTCCTCCTTCACTGCGATCGGTTTGCGTAGGACATGGACCACATGCTACTCGGCACTCGCAATAAAACCTATTAAAAGACCAAGCAAAAGAAAATCACCACCGATGATGTCACGGTAAAATTTTGGCGGTAACTTATCATCTATCTATCTATACATATATTTTTTAATGTTTTACAATGACAGAAGGAAGGCAGATCCGATCACCCGGTGGCTGCCACTTCTAAGGTGAAGCACCAAGCGAAACTCTTATTTTTCCCCTGAGAAATGTATCAAGAGAAACGAAAACTAGTGAAAGGCCGCATGAATGATCAAACATAACATAGCTGGTCGAACTGACAAACACGTAAAAGCTCAATGATCAGCTTGACTAAGTTGTGGAAGGCGCCACACTAAGCTGAAGGTTACACTGTCTTTACATCGGCCCTGGCGCGATCCTGGACACTAGGAACAACACTACTTTACTTTGTAGGTTTAGTATAGACAGACTTAACAGATCCACTATTTCTACAGTTAGGAACAAATTCATGTGCGTCCATGTCAGGCCATTAACAAGCATGATATAAGTCCCTTTCAATGTGGAAGAGGGGAACTATAAAAGAAGCGCTAATATTTTCCGCTTTGATTTTGCCTGCAAAACAAAAAGTCTATATAGCGGTAGGGACACGATGCTGCCCGACCCATGTTTGGAATTGACTTTTCATGATTTTGATATTAACTAGCCGTTGGCAAAGGAGGGGGCAAAGTTTCTACAACGCATCGGATCCCCTCATCAACTTGACCTTGACAATACCATAATTTTTAATTCATGCAGTTGCTGCTGCAATTCTCAAATCATTATTTATAAATAATAGGATCTCCCAGGTCAATCCTCTCTACTCTTCACATATATATATATATATATATAAGAGAGAGAGAGAGAGAGAGGAAGAGATAGTTGTGTCATCGTAGAAGTTCAGTATTTTTGCTTAGAACCAGATCTAAGTTCATGAAATTGGCCATGTTTTATGAGAAGTGTCTGCCTTACGCATGAAATAAACAACCGAAGAGGGAGAAATAGAAACCGTTCGGTGTTGTACAGAACACACAACCTTCCAATTTTAAAGGGATTTTATCACTGTTCCTAATGAAGAGTTCAAACTTGGGTTGCCTTCTAAAATGATGTAAAAAATTACCCACTTTATTTTTATTCATTTACTCTCGCGGTGACATTGAGGCAAAAATAGCCAAAGAATAAAATAATGAAATGAACAAAGTAAGTAAGATTCAATCGCCCAGGACAGCCAATTGGGAAATTTTGTATAATAAATGAAAAAAAAAAAAAAAAAACTACTGTTTGTAAAAATCAAGAGGCGATATTTTCCGGGGCATGCAGTTTTTGCGTGGAAAGGAAATAAAAAAAAAGGGTTTGCCTTTTCCGTCTCCCTACGCTTCCAGAAAAGGTACAAGAAGAATCATTCTCTTTTGCTTGGACTTGGGCCACCTCTGCCCAGATTGACTTGCATTTATTAGGTGTATGGACCACCGCTTTTCTCTTTCTTTTCTTTTTTTTTGGTATTTTTTTGCTTCCATAATAAAAAAATATATCAACATATCAAAACATTATTATAAATTTTCTTTCAGGAGACTTTCTAGCCCTTCTTGAATTTACAAACTCATGCAAACTAACAATAAGAACATAAAAGATATTTTGAGGGGCTGGTGTCGGCAATTGCATGCACTCGCTAATATATAATAGCTCTGCCATTGGCTTTCAGCATTCCAGGATATTATGATTCAACTTATATATCGGTATTTTTTTTTTAAGCTTCTTATACATGTATAGAAAGAAACGCTTCCTCAACATGTTCATTAACAAATGATATACTTGAAAAATCAACGATGCGAATCGATGGCGAATGGCTGTCGGCAAGAGAATTGACATCAAATTAAGACTTCAAATCAAACAAGAGTTGTTGTAGCAAGCTCGTTTAAGCTAGCCATTTCCCCATCTACAGTCATAGTCTTGGACTGATTTTCCTCGCCATCGGCTTCTTTCACACGGGCGTGGGAATATTCCTTGTGACCCATCCACACCTTGTGGAAAGCAATCGGAAAATGGTGCTTTCCAACCAAACAAACAAGAAAACAAAAGCATTTTTCTTTGGCTCCACGTGCCGGCTCGCTGGCGTGGAAAAAATTTCCTATGACAAGCAAACACGGATTACAGGGTGCCATTTTCCACCTGGCCTTGGGCCATGGTGATGATGATAGTTGGATAATGGAATGTCTTGCATCAGACTCAATTGCACTTGTAACCTTTTCCTTACCACAAATGGATAGTATCTTCATTGATAGTTACCATCACTAATTTAAATTTTAAAAACAAGGGTATCAGTAATAATGGTGATTATAAAAGATGGTCTATGAATCATTCTTTGCCTTTTGAGTCATGCATCTCATGAATGAGTCCCATGTGTGCCTACAGACCTAAGTCTTAGAGTGAACATAAATGGGCAGGTTAATAAGGTGCTTCTTAAATATTTGGTGTAGCTGCCACTAAAATGTACCAATTTTGGATTAACAAAATTAGTAACAATGTGAGCAAAACAGTTGCCTTTTCATATAAAAAGTAGCGGCAAAATGAGATGCAACACGAGGACTTTTTTAAGATCACTAATAATACGAAAAACGCTTGTGTAACCAACTTAATCTATAATTACAAAATAACTTATTTCAACAAAAAAACATAGAGATTGAATTTGAAACTTTTTTTTTATTACTTATTGGTGTCCTTTCAATATTTTCATATGTATATACGAAAGAAATTTGAAGGGTCCTAAATCAAATTACCATGCCCCCTTAACAAAAAATTTCTGACTCTGCTACTTAGAGTGTTGCGGCTTGTTTGATTATGAAGATGATATTTAGATAAAAATGTCTCAAAAACACATCTTGAGACACCACTCACCTAATCAGCTAGCAAGTAGCAGCGAGGTAGCTCACATTCAAAGGGTCAAACATTTGAATTCTATGGGATGTTATGCTTCATGATGTTTACTCATTTAGACTGCTGCAAATAAGAGCAAGTGCGACGTATGAGTTAATTTAAATGACATATCAATAGAAAATGTGTATAACTACCCGTATTCTAGTAGCGGTTCTAGAACTCAGAACATGTCATAAAAAAATGACAAATGAGGCAGTAATTTGTGCCAATAAAAGCTAGGCAGCTCGTATCGTCTCGTGTTCGTATTCTAAAAACGTAGCGTACCGTCCATATCAATTAACTAGCAAACAAATTTTTGTTGGTGGGCATTTCTTCTTAATAATATTTTATGTGCTACCAGCTCAACTAAACCATCACGATCATCCGAATCTCATGAAAGCCAAAACTCGCAAGGAACGGATTTTTTTTTTTTTTCTTCCTTCGTCGCGCTATAGTTATGTTTCTAATATATATAACTCGAATTAGGTCTAAATTTTATGTGTGCACGTTCCGTCCGGTTTAGTCAAAGTCCTCAATGCACGTTAGACCTAATTAACGCACCAACTTCTTGAGTCCATAATTAAAGGCTCAAGGGAGCACTAAGTTCTGGAATGAACACCAAAATATGAGTGTATTGAACGCGTTTGTTAAGCATAACAAGCCGCATTATCTCTAGCTACGAACTTGTGACGTCATCGTCAAACAAATTATGATTTCGCCCTTATATTTAATCACAAGTACAGTGAATATTATCGCGTCAATAATAGTGATTGCATCCTTAAAACGACATCAAGAGTCATAATCACAGCCCATTATGGATCCGAAGGAAAAAAAACCGAAAATCCAAAGGACCCACCACGAGCTGCGGCCCGCTCGATCCGCTGGGACCCACTATAATTTCAGGGTGCTACCTAAGGTGCTCGTGCCACGTCAGCCTCAAACGGCGCCGACGAGCCTTCCCGGGTAGTGAACTGATGATCTTGGCCACGAAGACACGTGTTGGATGACGTGGCAGGCCGACTGAGGCCAGCTGGAGAGCACTTGTTCCTTGACGTGAAAGAAACGCGGATTTGTGGGGCCCGCCGTGGTACCGAACTGGACATTTATTTTGATCCGACGGTCCATATGAGTCCATGTGGCGATTCTCATGTCCTTTGATGAGTTCATCATGTGCCAGCTCAGCAGAGGAGACGCGTTTCTGGGGCAGCGTGCCAGGCTGTACATCACTCAGGCGTCATCTCAACGTGCTACGTTCGACGAGCCACGTGGGATGTCAGGTGGAGAAATTAGTTGCCTGACGTCGCTTTCACCTAAGCATCAAGCCCCGCTTGTAAGTTGGAAAATATCGGCATCCAAAATAACGGGATATTTCGACGACTTTTTTGGTTGAGAAACGTTGAATACGATCTATTTTGTTATTATATAAGTAAAAGCTTTCTTAAACTTCTTGTTTGTTGTAGTTCAAGAAAACACATGCAGTCAGAGTGCATTGGGATATATAAGTTTTTAAATAATGGACGACTATAAACTTTTCATGATTTTTTTACACTAATATAAAACTATGTGGCTATTTAGTATGATGGGACACAATAGTGGACGTGAAATTTGAAGTTTTATGTAATTGTCATGCAATCAGAGCTAACAAGCTCCTTATTGAGCTGAAAGGTAGCTTTGCTTGTAATGTAGACAATACATAAGAGTTATTAGATTTAGGTATAATTAAATATCCATATAGTGACCCCTAAAAATAGCCTTGTCAAATTGGACTATATAAATGTGTGCAACTGCTTCTTCTAATGAGCCAAAATAAGAGAAATTGGTTCCACCAACC
This sequence comes from Nymphaea colorata, assembly GCF_008831285.2. NCBI lineage: Eukaryota > Viridiplantae > Streptophyta > Magnoliopsida > Nymphaeales > Nymphaeaceae > Nymphaea > Nymphaea colorata. The sequence goes on along the minus strand of NC_045138.2, from coordinate 14,026,152 downwards.
ATTCATACACTGCGTGACAGTTGTGAAATTTTAATGCCTCTTATTCAAATAAGGGTTTGTAGTTGTATTTAGCATGATCACTTTTCCAGGAACCAGCTATTACATTTTGTCTTCTTTGGATGAACAACAACAACTTTTAAAGTATTGAAAATATAGAAAACTGTAAGATGTTGAATTTCAAGTTCTGCTCTCAAACAATTGGCTTGGATCACACACATATGATCAAAATCAACAAGGAAAAAAAAAAAAAAGTACAACACTAAGATGGGCCATTCCTTGCCTACAGTTGAAACCAAATTCATATCCCATATAATTTCAAAGTTTTTTTTTTTTTTTTTTTAAAGTTGTGTTCATTGGTAACGTGGTTGTAATCTACATGTTTCAGTTTATTGAGATTGAGTCAACCAATGAATTACGTTACTTAATAAAAATATGTATTTTTGGTTAAGAAAATCACATCTTATTTTGTGTTTCAATATCTGATGAACTCAAAGCTTTTGAATGCTATCAGTTCTTACCATTTGAGGCTCGAATCTATTAAAATCCACAAGATGGGAGACAAAAGGTGAAATTTATTCCAAGACAAGTTGCAGTGGAAGGCTCTAATGGCACCTGCACTGCACATGAAGTCCTTGTCATTCATCAACTGCAGCCAACGCTTTTGCTTGCTTAGCTTGGGCGGTTGTTGGAACCCATTTAATGAATCCAAATGCGCCTTAAAAGAAGTATGCGCAGGAGAAGTTTTATTTATCCCAGACTTTTTATCATGGTATGCAACTCAGTTTTCAAGGCCAAGCTTTTACACGTGGCAAGGAGGCGTTGGTGGAACTTGTTGTTTAGATTCACCTGCAAGGTGAAGCTCTGATATGAAAGCGAGGACAATGGATCGTGTCGTTTCTGTTGGCTGAAAATACGGACCCTACCGTAATGTTTCGGAAAGGAGAGGGAAGAGAGAAAAAGGCGGGGGAGGGAACTCAGATTCCCGGAAAATTTTCACTAGAAAAAAGAACCCTTTTCAAATCTCCCGCCCCTTAAGAGTTAAGATAAGAAACAAGGAAAAAGGAAAAGAAAAGGGTTACCATCGATCGGATCTGGCGCTAACGTTGGTTTGGAAAGGTCGGATCTAATCCACTTCCTCCCCTCAGTTATATCTATGTAAGGTTTTTATATCTATACTCGTCTTGAAAGTGGGTACTTGGACATCGAAACTAATCAAAACTACATAATTCTATTTATTTGATTGAGTTTGTTTGCAATTATGTTTTTTAGAATTATTATCCATTACCATACCCCTCATTTTGTAAAGTTATATCATATCTACATATAAATATTGGTATCCAAACTCCTACGCGTGCCCATTTAACTACTTGTTATCGGAACCAGGACGGCACTTGGTTGGAATTTGGAAGCGATAAAAGCAATGACAGCAATTGAGAACGTCTTCCAAAGTTGGTGCTTTCTCAAGACAGCTGGCCGAAAATGTTTCTTCAGACGCCAAACTGAACGGTCATGTTTGACGTGACGCGTGACGTTAAGGCCTCATTAATTCATCTTTTAAATGTGCCAATACATGCATGCAATATTTACTCGTATTCCAGTTTTTTTTTTCTGGCATAAGTGTTCAATATTTGCAAAGGAAAGGCCTCTGTTATAATTTAGAAGTTTTTTTTTTTTTTAAAAAAAACCCATAGAAAATATTGAAAGTTTTCAACGTAAAGCTGTCAACAGTTCAGCAGGTTTGCCTGCCTTCAATCGTCTTCATGATGAACAAAACTCAATGGCGCAACAGCCTTTCCCATTTGTTAGCCCATTCCGAAGTGTAAGTTTCTTCTTACATGAATTTGTATTGCAAAAAGACCGACCTACACTTGCAGAACAAAACTAAATAAATGGGGTCGGATTGTTGGTTGGATCTATTTGGGTGGAGATTTAACATATGCTGATACAGGGGCAATTAGTCAATATATGTGTTTAATGTATTAAGGAGAGAGACAGAGAGAAATGAATGCATAGCATCTAGCAAAGTTGGAGGAGAAAGAGAGAGATGATTGTAACAGCTAGCAATTAAGTGCCATCACTCTCTAAGGCTTTGAATAATGGAAACTGTGGTCAATATGCATTTAGAAGTGTTTATGGACGGTAATGCAAGATGACATCATGCTAGCCCATTCTTTGAAATGGGGATGTGAACAGTTTTAACACTGACGAAATCTAGCCTTAAATAAATTCGACAAGTTGATCAAGATTTGAACTTTTTTTTTTATTAAAAAAAAAGCGGTATTCAACTTTAGCTATCATAACATCCGAGAGTTGCTTGTAATTGAGTAGCATGTTCATCAAAACCTAATCCATTATGAAACTGCATACCCGATCCAAATATAATCAGTAACCAGCTCTACCTCTACTTGTTGGGTTCGACTAAACAGATTTGAAATCGAATTAGTAGTTGGGCACCTCTGATCCATGCCCCCACTATGAAACCTTATTTTAAGTTCACATGCCAAAAGAAGATGAAAAAAGGTTAGAAAAAGTTAAATTATGATTAAGGCCACACACAAGCAAGATTATCGTGTTCAAACTTTGCGTTAGCTGGGTTAGTGCGTTCAAACTCTCTTTTCGAGATAAACGATCTTGGAGATCCATTCAGGCCTGCGATCATTTAAGTAGGTGAGGGAGCTCAACCTGAGACACCAAGAAGCAGACGACTCCCTCAACACTCATAATCAGTAACCACTTCAATGCAAAAGGGAAGCAAAGCACTGGACGAACAATAATCTCTGTCTTAAATTTGAATACAGCGTATTCAAGTTTATCAGGTTTGGACTCACGGATCCTTCTTAACCACTACCAAGTTGAACGCATCGGCAGTTCAAACCCTCATAGAAGGCATCAGTTGCTGCAAGCCACCTAAGCTCAGCGTTCTCCCTGCTGCGGTGGGCACTAGGCTGGAAAAACTGAGGTCTGTGAGACGCGCAACCACGAACAACATGCACACACATATACACAAACAAACAGAGATGCTGTATGTTACATACACACAAACAACAAAGGTGCTGAACGTGGCCCAGTTCGTTAAACCACTTAACCAGGAAAAATCCAGAATGATGTAACGTGCATTATGTCCTGTTCCAGATTGTCAATGCAGTGTCCTGAGATGAATTCCTGAGAAAATTTAAACGCATGTTCATTTTGGACGCATATCTGACTAGTCAGACTATCTTCAGATTCAAATTAAATCAACATCAGCATTTTCTGTTGGAGCCATGTCTACCTTTAGGTGAAATATAATCTGTTGCATATTTTCATGTCAGAGGGACAGTGAACCTTCTGAGAACAAAAAGAGATTCCATTAATGAGCATCGCATCAATGAACATGGGGACACGTTCTTGTTTTCTGCTTGCCGTGGCCACGCGTGATGGATCCTTTGAATAGAAACAAAAACCACAGCTCACCAGTTAAGCGCTTCTGTGGACGGTTGCAGACTAGTAGGATCATATGAGTGCTTCACTGTCTACTGAATGTAGCCTCAGTTGATGGACACCAGCGGTTGAATGCATCGATCTGTCTTTGAATAGGAATGTTCCTTCGCTGGTGAAGAAACAGAGGCATGTTGCAGTTAAGCTTTCCAAACACGAACAGTGCCATCAATGGATGATGTTATCATACAAGCATCCTTTGGATGATAACTCACACTTGTCACCTAATTAAATAAGAAAAGACAAAGTAAATGTACTCGCATTGTTTCAAATACCAAAATGCAACGGGTAACGCGCCAATATCGATTCACAGTTCTAAAAATCTACATCACTTTTAAGGCTACTGCTGCTGTTGTTGGTAACAGCAAACAACTATTTTAGTAGATAAAATTTTATTACCCGCAAGGGCACATATATTGTTTCAAGGGAAAAAGAGGCCTTCCATGGCAGACAAGAGAGGAACAGGACAGAGTAATAAAAAATGCCACCTGGAGTGGCAAGTTTCACTTTCCTGTTTCTCAAACACTTGATTTTGTTTTATAACCAAGTTTTAACTACATTATCTGCAACTAACTGAAAGGGGAACAAACTGAGAATAATCCCTTGCAAAAGGCAAGAGGACGGCAAAGGCCGTGTCCCCTTCTCGCAAGCACCTCATCACTAAGCATCATCAGAGATAAAGACATGAAAAAGAAAAAATAGATTTAATATGAAATACACAAAAGCTCATTTACCACTGAGGCATGTGCTCGAAAGCTTGAAACAACAGATGCCTCAACCAAATCCCAAAGGAAGACCTTGCCATCTTCAGATCCTCCAGCTACATGTGCATCAGTGTTGGTAAGGCAACAATCCAACTTGTAAGACTGATTCAAATAAAACATAATCACGTTAAAATCACATCATGCACAGAAATATTCTGGATGCAAGACATAAGACATGAAGTAGGTGCATTGATATATGAGAAGGATGTGTTATCTGTAATCCTGCCACTACTAATCTATCATACTGTCATTATCTTAAGATGAAGACATGACATAGCAATATAGTAAACACCACTGTAACTGGCAACAAGGGTGACATAATCTGTACGATCCCATTCGATCCTTGTATCGATATTGTATACAATGTATTTCATGTGTACATAAGCATATGTGTGATTATGAGTTTCCAAGTCAAGCATCATCAGACCTAAGGTTACATTTACAGGTAATGCTTGTAATATCACACTTGGACATGTTTGAAGGTTGATGTGATTGTTGTAAAAGATTTTCTTGACTATAACAACTAAAATTGCATGATCAGATACCCTTCTTCATTGCAATCCCCACAGGAGTAGCTCATTAATTGGGTATTTGATGAAAAGCCAACATGATGTTCTCAACACCCACCTTACAAGTATGACCCTTGTATTCTTGCAAAAGTTCGCCTGTTGACCTGTCGTGCGAGCAGCATGAGAAACAAACAGGAACAACTAAAAGATTCAGCAACAAAAGTGTTTCTATTTCGTGATGCTACCTGTCTAGGAGGCGCAAAGACGAATCCAAGCAACTAGCTAGCACACAGTTACCATCATTTGATACTGCAATACAGTTCACAGGCTGTCCGAGTTCATCAACGATCTCCCTGGTTTACAATCAAATGAGAATTATTTGGAAGAGTTACTAGGGAAAACTAAAGGGAAGGACAAATCATTAGCAACTTGTGTTTATTTGCAAGTGCAACAAAAGGCAAGCAAGCAAGTTAATGATAATCACCAACAAGATGCTACATACCTACCAATGCGAATGTCAAACGTGCGCACAGTTCCGTCAACACTTCCAGCAATGATTTCAGTCTTAGTTAACCATAGGGACATCACACTGTCTGAAAATGTGTCAATAATCTGCCAAACAATTAATGAGGACAAAATAGAGCTGATAACCAGAGAAGAATGAGAAGTTTGGGCATCAATTTTCATGCTTCAACTGCTAAAGCAGCTTTCTACCTGAACTGGCTCAGTGCTTTGTGATCTGCAATCCCATGCCCTCACTGAACGATCATTACCAGCTGATATTAGTGCAGCACCATACTCATTGAACTTGACAGCATTTACCTGTGATTCATAAATGTCAAGATTTCTTTGTGAGACTGGAAACTATATGCGGACATGAAGTAGTTGACTTTCAGTATTCACAGAGCTTTACTATTTCAGGTTTAAACATGTAGAAATGTGTCATTCTCCGCAATCTATTAGAAAGAAAGCATCTGAGGAGATTTTCTCAATAACTTGCTTTTTGATCAAGCTTATTTGAGTAAAAAGAATTTTACTTTTCAGTTTCTATTTTTTCCTGAGCAAAATGTGATATTAAAGACATATAGTTTCAGTCATGACGTCCGAGACATCTAACGCATGATTCTATTTCAGACACGACAAAGGACTCTAGTGTCTAGACAGATATCATCATGCTACTGGAATCAAAACCCAATTTCTTTTTCTCTGAATAGAATTATTCCCTTAAATTTGCTTTTTTAATTCCAGAAACCATCCAGATGAGAATGCCCCTAATATTGAAACTATGTAAAATCTAAATTTAAAGAAGTCCAACATTATTAAATAGTATCCAGAAAAAGATTCAGATTCTGACTCAGAAGTTCGTTTCAAGTTTTGTCCTCTCAAAACCTTAATCATGTCTTTGCTATCTGAAGTTACCCAGGGCCCTTGCCCCTCCATTCGTTTAACTTTTGGGTGCATCAAAACACGTCAAGAAACTCATTCTTTTACTGGTTCTCAGAAGTGCAGGTATTTTTTCTTTTTCACATTTTTTGGCGGAAATAAATTACCAGTTGTGCTTCTCGCATTAGAAGCTTCCAAGTACTCCCCAATTGTTTAAATTGCATGACATCACATGCTCCCTAAAAGTTATTATCTACGGTTTGGAGGCTTAGATTACATCATACATGAGCTGATGATAGATTATTTATACATTAGCAAATTCAGTGACACGAACAAACTAAATTCTGAATGATCCTGGGGCAGTATTTCAAAACATTCGGTAACTCAAAGTACCATACTAACCCCTTTTTACTCTATCTCCAAGCGTTCCAACCAGAACTATTGGCTTACAACAATCGCGGCAAAAGAGATACATGAACAAGAATGTGCACCATCAAAATGACAAACATGAACTTCGTTCAAACACAACTTAACGCATTGACCCACGAAAAGTAAAAGCATGTAATTCCTAAATTTATTCATTGCGAAACTCATACGATAATCAATTCTAACGGCAAGCAGTGTGGAAACACAATCAATGCATGCCTATCCCCAATCAAATTATTATATCAAACGACCAGTAATCCCAGCCGCATCACAGATCAAGAAGACCTTGCAACTAATAAAATCACATATATAAGCTGATCCTCAACCCTAATTTCCTCATCGAACAACAAGAACAAGCAGAAGAAACTGAAAAGAACCATTACACTAAAGAAGAAACAAACAGCCGCATACATCACTATCGTGGCCTCGAAATTTCCGGATTACGCGACCTGTTGCTACATCCCAATAGAATACCTGCCGATCGCCACCACATGAACACAATTTCGCGTTATCCCTGAACGTAATAACACAACAGCAAGAATTACAACAATCATAAGAAGAAATAATAACGACGACAATGGAACGAAGAAGAAGGGCGTCATATTCGGATCAGGGTTTAGTGGGGAGACCATACAGAGTGACATGGACGTCGCGGACGTCGCGAGCGTGGGCCTTGTAGGTCTTGATGTGGAGGGAGCGGTGAGGGTTCCACAGCCGAATGGTCCGGTCCTTGCCGCAGCTCAGGCAGTAGTTGCCGTCGGAGTTGAAGCGCGCGGCCAGCACCGCCCCTTCATGACCCTTCAGCACCGCAACCTCCTTCCTGGGCAACTGCTCTCCACCTCCAGACGTCGCCATCCCCTCCTTGATTTTCTGCTTCTTTCCCTTCGCCCTCTCTTTCAGAATGAATGGGAGCGATCAGCAACAAAAAACAACGCAGAGAAACACCGGAGGAGGCTTCCCGCTACCGCCGTCGGTTCGAATGGGAGGAAAACGTGGCGTGGAAAGTTTGAGAATCAACAAATAAACTTCCGGCCATTTATTGAAAAATCGACTGCCTTTGGGAGAGGAGCTATCATGTAATTGGATTCAGGATGCCTCTGAAAATCTGATATGGATCGGATTTGATAAGAAAACTCTCCATCAAACTCAGTTTATTATTATTTTTCGTTTTATGAACAACCCGCTTTGGTTGTTTTTTCCTCTTCTTGGATCGATTGAGGTTTGAATTAAATATGGAATTGTCCCACCAACCATTTAAGTTGTATATACCGTAAAACTAAAGTTCCGGCATGCTGGTTGGTTTTAACTCCAAGATCTGATTTCAATCCGATCTCTGAACATATTTTTCTGTCCCCAAACCAATCCGTTTGCAACCATAGGATCGGAGTCCAATCGGTAACTGGGTATGGATTTAAGAATACACATTTGCTTCCCAATCCAAACTGTAAAGCATCAACATACCAAACATCGAACATCGGGTTTGCACCAGAATATTGGAATTTGTGAATATCGTTGCATGAAATGACTAATGCAATCCAAGAAGAAAGAAGAAACCACACAACATAGTAAGGCCATAATTATATTATACTTATTAGATGAAAGTTGTCACCTAGTTTGTACAGTCAATGTACAGCCAAGAGGCAAAGAAGGGAGGCATTTGAAGCTCTTGGATCAAACTTCCAAGCGTCTAAAAGCAATCGCCTGAATGTAAGCGTGCTTCCGGTTTATACTGGTGCACTCCACAAATTATTTACAGTAGAAATTTCTCCACAACTTGTACGTCTGCTTTGATCTGCTTAAAATCCTACAAACTGTGTATATTGGTTGTATGGCTCAGACTGCAAAGCAATTGGTGCGCGAACGACCTCATCAGGAATATCAAATGCTCCCACGAGTTCTTTGGCGACATTCTTCACTTGGAAACTCAGGTATTCTGTGAGCTTGTGGATTGCCTGCAAACAATCCCAGATGTGCAACATTAGAGGCAATAAACAGTACTTGTATAGGCATAGTGACAGAATGTTTGTGGGCATCAGTCATCCTACTACAAGTAGGCCATGTTCGTTCTTACCTTTGCCTTATTAGGAGCCACATAGTCTACATTACGAAAAGTACCAATGTCCTTCCATATGCGATCCAAGGCGTAAAGGTCACAGACAAGCTTCAGAACAGATCGGGTGCTGCTGTCCTTGCAGCTGCAACATAACTTAATTCAGCAAATTGTAATTGTAATTTATATTCAGAGAACAGCAGCCATCCATATTGAACCTTACCTTTCAACAGCTTCTATAAATTTTGCCAAAATGACCGATTCAATGTGGGACTCTGCAAGAGTCAACAAATGATTTAAACACCTGTTCCATGCACCAAAGCCTCCAAGGGTCTTAGAATGCTTGCGCAGGCGGATTGCGACCGTGTGAAGCAACCGAGATGTTCGGTACTGCAAGAAAATAATGAATAGTGAAATTTCATTGGACTACCAAACGGTGATAGTAACTAATGGACAGTTAAAATATGGCTATGGCTAAAACTGTGCCTTTTCACCTACCCTGAAAGCATCCAACTGGAAGCTAGGATCCCTCAGGTGCTCTTCTCCTTCACGGCGAATAGTTACAGGATTTGGTTGAGAGAGGTAAGCACCCATTGATTCCCTTAAATAGTTCCATGTTACAGTTAATGTTCCACCTTTGAATTTTTCTTGGTATTGCTTCAAAAGATATGCTGATACCTGTATACAAGGATTACTAGGTTATATCATGGATAAACAGTGAAGAGAACAAAAGAAAGAGGCTATATTCATGCATTACCTGCTGAAGAAGCACAGTGTTATCTCCTTCAAAGGTTTGAAATATATCATGGTCATTACGTAAATCACCAAACCTATTGACAGCAGCATATCCATGTCCACCACAAGCTTCCCGGCATGTGCTCAAGGACCTGGCAGTATATGATGTAATATATGCTTTGAGACCAGAAGAAAGAGTATGAACATCACCAATCACCTCTTCATCCTGAGTCTTCTTCATCTCAGCATACTCATCAACCAGACACTTTGATGCAAAGTGGAAGGCATATGCAGATGCAAGCATTGGCATGAGTTTATGTTGCTGGGATTGATAATCCAGTATACTGATTTCTGGCTGCTTTGGGGGTCCGAATTGCTGCCGAAGGAGAGAATATCGTATTGCTATGGTCAATGACAACTTAAGTACCGCGACAGAAGAATAAGCAATGGCCACTCTCCCACCAACTAGCTCCCCCAGAGTTGCAGCGAATCTTTTATTAATTGTAGGTAGGCTGCTTGTATATTTTCCATCACGTGAAACATCACCAAACCGATTAAGCAGATTATCACGTGGGATCCTCACATTTGTGAATTTTAGTGCCCCATTGTCAACCCCATTAAGGCCAATCTTATGTCCACAATCACGGATTTCGATGCCAGGAAGGACACAGTGTGTCTCCACATCTCTTATTGGAACAATGAATGCATGGACTCCCATATCGGCACCATCTTTTGATTCAGGCGATGGCAAGATCAGTTTGGCGAAGACAGTTGCAAACTTCCCATGAAGCGCAGCATTTCCAATCCACCACTTTATTGCTCCATCATTAGGTGTGTTAATGACAAATTCATCAGTTGCAGGATCAAAGATTGCTACAGTTTGAATGCCTTGAACATTTGAACCTTGTGGCAGAAAGATGAAGAAATGCAATTAGATCTTCAGCTATAAAAGAAACTTCCCACAAGACAGAAGTATAATCACAAACAAAAGAAAAGTCCTAATCTAGCTGATTCAAAGGATATAGAGTACCTACCATGATGGAGTTCTGTCATTGCGAAACAACCGGGATAATTTAAATTGTCTATCTCATTAAAGTACTTGTCTCTGTGCTTTTTGGTCCCCAGATTGATCACTGAGCCACCCCAAAGGCTGCCAAAAGCACAAAAAATAGTTCACTAACTGAATAAAAAATTAGATATACTGATCAATAGAAAATGCAAAATAATTGAAAACTTCTAAAAGCATGATCCATGCAACTAAGAAAACTCCGACATCAGACAAAGCTTAAGGGCTGCTAGAAAACTATAAGGATAGAATGTGAAGACAGATAAGGCATGTAATTAGCTTCAAATCACAACCCATTTCACCAAGACATAGACTCGAGGCATGCTAGATATCCACCGGCTTAGCAAAAGGAAAAAGAACTAAATGTCTTAAGTGACAGGCCCAGTAATAGTTGATCATCCACCTGCTTTTGGAGTAGCCAGCCTTTGTGGCTAATTAAAGAGATTATTCAATTTAGCAGGTCAAGGTTGGGGACTGCACTTCAACCTTTTTTTACCCTTCAGCTGCCCGTTGAGAGTGAACAGATGGGAACCTACTCTGCGGAGCTATTGCTGTTAGAGAGTCCGTACTTTAGTTTCTAAATCTAAAAGCCTGTTAAGCATTAGCATTTCTGCCAAACTGCTACGGCTTCTTAGGAAGCAAATAATAGTGGAGATCATTAGTTTAACGTTGTTTGTATGTCCTCATTCTCTATTTTAGCGCTTCTTTACTCTACACAGTTTTACCACAGTTCTGCGTAAACTTTGTGACAGCATAGCATTGTCACCTAGCCGGATCGTTTGAGCAGCCTCCACTACTACCTCTCTTAACTGCAAACTGATCACTTGTCTCCTTCCACTTGAACCATTAAAGTGCACCATCATTCTATTGAATGCCAATACGCCATATCGAAATTTTCATTACTTACAAATTTGCATTTTGAGCTGCAAATCAATGCCTCAGTTCAAAACTACAGCTACCGATCACGACAAAAAAGAAACATGAACACGTCTCAAACGGAGTTGCTTTCACACACAAGCTACCTCCGTACACGATGCCTCTGATGAACAAAACTTGTTCCGGGACCAAATCTTTCAATTACAGGAAACGGGGTTCTAAATGCACAAACCAAGCACGCCGCAAGAAAGAAGACAAAATAAAACGAACAGGAAGCAAAAAGGCTAAAAGACAGGCAACAACCAGTACATCGGAATAATTCCACACTAAAAAGCAAAAACCCTTAGTTCCTCAAACACGTCAAGCGGTCGTTACGTACAGCCGCTTATCCGATAATCCAGGATGTTCCTTGCTTGTCCTCCGTTTCTAGATAATTGGGTGCGTCCAAACAATGTATCTTCGAGCACTCTATTCGTCCGGATAGGAAATGAATAGATATATTGGGCAGAATATCCCAAATTATCCTTACTTTTCCAGACAACTTTCCGCCCTTAAACATAATCGAAGGAAAAATAGAAAATGGGGAAAAATTCTCCGGTCCCACCAAAACGTGCTTACAGTGCCAGAAGACCAGAGAGAATCCTAAACTGAAACTTCGCAATTCGAAAACCAAACATGCTCACAATCCTCATTTCCAGGAAAAGGAAAAAGCAGGGCAAGTGAATAAATAAAAGGGGAGGAGAAAGCCAGGGCGATGACCTGTACTGGACGCCAAATTTGACTCCGAGAGACATGTCGACAGCACCGGCGGCCTCCACCACGGCAAAGTACTGAGCAGGATCGTCGGAGATGAGTCGGAGAGGCTTGATCCCGACTCCGCGGACCAGGCCAATAAGCTGCTTCATGCAGAGCTCCCGGTGGTCGTCCCTCCCGATCTCAAGCGGCGTATGCAGCTCCGGCCGGGAGATGAAGTATCGAAACACGCGCTCCTGCACGTCCCGATGCCTCCCGCGGAGGTACGCGGAGAGAAGGGAGGGGTCCGGCAGCGCGGGCATCACTCTGGCGCAGGGTGACCGGTAGAGGAGGAGCTGACTATCCGTCGCCGGCGCCGGGGCGAGGTGTGACCTCAGCCGTTGAATCCGGCGGGTAGACACGTCAATGGAGTCCTCATCACCGTCGATTCGAGGGTTCGCTGCCATCTTCCGGTGGAGAAAAGACGGGGGAGGAAGAAGAAGGATCGAAACCGACGGCTTTACGGATTGGAGAGGCCTTCCATAAAAACGTGAAGAGGTTCCCGCGTCACGCAATTACACGTGGCAACAGATAAGATCACCACGTCGGAATATTGGGCTGCATTGACTTCTTATTGGGTCCCACTTATTGCGTGCAAATCGGGTCCGCCCTAATCAGATTCCGCGGCTCCCCGCTTGCGTCTCGCAATACTTGCCTTTAAATAAATAGGTTTTTATCGGGAAATTATCGGACATACAGCGGTAAGCAAGTATATTTACGAGAAACGGCGTTCACGTTTAATGATGATAACGTGAAACATTCTTCAAAAATTTTTAGTCGCTTAATGTATTTTTTAGATTTGGGTTTGTCCTCCACGAATAAGTTCGTAAGAACGTTTGACCCGCCCCTAAAAACAGTCTTGGCTTCGCCCCTATGCTTAGGAATTGGAGCCGAGAGTAGAACGTGGTCAGATCAAAAACGGAAAGAGTCATTGTTGAGGTGCGGATAAGGGTTCAAGTTATCATCTTTAAATTAAATAGGCATAAGATAAAATCGCTTTATCACCAAAAAAACTAAAAAAAAAAAAAGTGAACCTGATCTTAAGTAAAAAAAACACGTTCATGATCTTAAAAATCAGTTATTACACAACATGTTTAAAAAAATGTGTGATACTATGTTTTTATTAAAAGAACATGAATTTAATAAGAGGACATTGTGTTTCGAAAAAAAAAAAAAAAAACTACTACGTTCTTATTTCAAACTCGGACTTTGATTTTTGAATTAAAAGAAACTTACACATGTACACCACAATTCCTAAAACAAAAACTTGATGTTTCTAAAACATGTAGTTCTAAAACACAATGTTACTTTTTTTCTCTCTCTCTCTCTTTATATATATATATATATATATATATATAATATCCATTAATTTCATGTAATTTTTGTTGTTGATTGTAATTGGATGAATGGGTGCAATGAAATTTTACTAATAGAAAAGAAAGCAGACCGAACCGGTATCATCAATACGCCGACGGCGAGACGGAGTGCATCATAATGTGACGACGTAGACGAATCTACCTTTTCCTTTCCGTGGTGTCTCATTTTCCTATCCTTTACTTCTCCCATTTGCCATCACCCATACATATCAAACTGAAAGAAAAAAGATTTTTTTTTTTTTGGGGTTAAAATTTGTTATAGAAATTGACCCGATCTTAGCCCAAAAAGGATGATAAAACCGGTTCAATTCAACGGCTAATAGAAAGGTGCCGTCTATTGGCTTTTTAAACTAAAAACGTGTATGACTAAAATGTGACTTCAAATTAATATTCTTCTAGAAAAAAGGTGGCCTAAAAATAAATAAATAAAATGAATAAATTGATAAAAAAAATAAAAGGAGAATTGTGGGATCCACGTAAAGAAGATAATAAGATCTGGATTGGGCCCTCCCCTCGTGCTGCCGACACCGAACAAGTTCTCAACTGCTAGCCAACGATCCCAATTCTTATTTTTGCCCTCATGTTGTTGTGAATCTTACATACAATGTCTACCATCACATATAACACAAAACACAATATTTTGCTTTTTTTTCCTTTTTTTTTTTTTTTAACATTGAGAGTAGGATGTCAACAGATTATATTCAAATTAGATATATCTTTAATCATATTTATTTTTTTGGATATTAACATATTCAGATTCAAATTCAAATAAAAAAAAGTCATATCTGAATCTGAATCTAAAATCCAATTTATAAGTAATTTTTCCTTTTCAATCTGCGCCCTAACAGGCTGCCAGATATCTGTCCCTAACAGGTATTTAAGTCTTCATAAAATCCCAAATATTAGGAGGACGTGATTATTTCGTCAACAAGGTTAACTTTGTAAAGATCCGCATAGTGGCAAATTCAGTAAAATTTGTGCAATGTCGGGCCAGATTCATAACCCTAAATTTATCTCATCTGGGCCAGCATGTTTGGGATATCTTGATGATTAATAAATGGTCCAAAGCTATGATACCGACTAAGGATTGATCTCAACCGTCCATGTCATCCTTCATCTAAGGCTTAATTGAACCCTCCCACCACTTCTCCTCCCTCCTTCTTGGCCTATAAATGACTCCCTTCTTCTCCATCCTTCTCCATCATCTCCTCTACTCTTCCTTCCTGAACTAACCAGCAGTTTCCCTACATCCTTCTGTTTTTTTGCTATAAACATGGCTGAGGAGCACCACCACCGCCACCACCTCTTCCACCACAAGGAGGAGAACGAGCGGCCCTCCGAGGTCGTCTACTCTGAATCTGGCTATGTTCAGTCTGGGGAGGGGTTCGGCGCCTACTCGCAGACCGCTGAGGTCTTCGAGAGCGAGCCGCCCGTCGACTATGAGAAAGAGGAGAAGGAGCACAAGCACAAGGAGCACCTCGGCGAGATGGGAGCCATCGCCGCTGGTGCTTTTGCTCTGGTAATTATCAACCATGCATACTTGACCTATGCCTCCTTCATCTTTTTTAGTTTGGGTCCCATGCAAACCACATCCAGGTCGAGAGACTTTGTCGCTAACCCGATAACATAGTACCTTTATAAATTGAAAGACAAACTAATTAACCTTTTTCATATAATTATTGATACAACTAATTATTATAAGTATTGACATAAGTATAGCCATAATCATCACTGGTTATTTTGCATTATCATAATCTAGATCACAAATTGATGGATCACAAAAGGTACTAACCACACATCAGCAAAAAGCCTGAGCCTAGCGATGCTTCATGTGATGCGATTAATGGGCTATGACTTGAATCAAATCTTGTCCTTGCCTGGCCTAGACTTGGTCCACTGGGCTCGAGCCTAGTCTGCAAATTAGCCCACTTCCATGGGTATTTAGAATTCTCAAAGGCGTACCTAGATTTGAAGCTTCTAATTTGACTTTATGCAGCACGAGAAGCACAAGGCAAAGAAGGACCCAGAGCATGCTCACAGGCACAAGCTGGAAGAGGAGATCGCCGCGGCGGCCGCAGTTGGTGCCGGCGGGTATGCCTTCCATGAGCACCACGAGAAGAAGGAGGCGAAGCATGAGGCTGAGGAGGCGGAAGGAAAGAAGCACCACCATCTCTTTTAAGTTATTAGTCTTGGGTTTTCATGTGAACTAATAACAGTTGTTGGTGTGTTCTGGTTGTCATGTGTGTCCCGGTGCTGCTGCTGCTTTAGGGTTCTGCTTCTAATAAGCAAGTTCCGGTGTTCTCTCTTTTTGTTTTTTTTCCTTTGCCTCTCTTACTCTTATCTTTGTTGCCTTGGTGCAAGTGAATAATATAAATGATGCATTTCATAACTAATTTCTCACTTGAAAACGCGATCCATTTATGTATATATATATATATATATTGCATCCCAGTTCTACTTTGCTTTTTATGCGTTTTGGAGCTAAAAAAAGGATGTCAAAACTGCTTTTGTAAATCCAATCATGTACAAATGGAATCAAAATGTGCAAACTTTAATAAAAGATCATAAAAGAAATCAAAAGCAATAGTTTTTTTTTTTATTTATAAAATTCAATTTAGATATCATATTTATTTTAACGGCTTAACAACACTGATAAGGTGGCATTTAATGTATAAAATGGTGCAGATCGTCATAACAGGTCTGGTAAACGGTGGCATTTATGAATATGATTAGATTATTACTTTGCTGTTAATGAGATCATAGGTTCGAGCCTGGAGGTAGTTGCTATTAGTACCTTCCCCAGTACGCCCCTCCCCAGTAACGTGAAAATTTGGGGCCACAAATGAGTATGATCCGATGCACGAGAGGCACGTTGAAACGTAACTGAGTCTTTAAATATTAATCATGTTCTTGGCAATTGTACAGTGTGGACAAGTTCATGAAATTGTCCATTTTGTTCTAGTTCAAGAACTTTGAAGTTCTGCCTGCACAAGGCGATGTTTGGCATCGGTTAGATGTGGACGAATTCAGTAAAATCTTGATCGTATTAAAAGATCGTGAAGATGTGGCCAAGTTCATGAAATCCGAACTCTCCATTATGCAGTTCGTTTTAGTTCAAGAATTTTTCTAGCTCTGCCTGCACAAAGGGACCTTTTCGCATCAGTTAGTTTGCGAACAAGCAAAGTAAAATCTAGATCACAAGAAACATGTCCCATTCCACGAACCACGATCATTTTTTTGAACACATAAATCTATCGAAGTTCATGAAAATATTCTCGGAAGGGATCGTGATATTCTTCTTGAAGGCAACCAAGTTCATGAACTAGGACACGTTTCGATTGCTTGGAAGAACTCAGGATAAACCATCCAATTGATCCCCAAAGATGTTTTGGACATGGAACAAGACATTTTTTTTTTTTTTTACTGAAAGTAACATAAATCAAGAACCTGGTCATGTTTGGGTTCTTTATGCCATCCTTGGCTCAATATCATGAACTTTGTCCCGTTCTTCACATGAATGCCATCCATAAAGGAAGGGTCGTATAATGGATCATGTGGTGGCGCCCACATTAAAGGTTGACCACAAGAATCGATTTACTCAAATCTGAAAGTGAAACCAGAAGCTTTTCAATTAATTGTTCAATATGTAGATATATGAACTGATTCCCCTAATATTCCTTGAGATATTCTAATGCGTAATGCCAGTGCAATTATGATATAATGTTGACAAGCCCATGGGTCCAAGGCATTGATTCCAAAGTCTATCAACATCACTCTCACCTAAATATTTGTAAATATCAGTTAAGAATTAATGCTAGTTACAAACAATTTAGAAATACCCATATCCCTGTCTGTGTTTTGTGTAATTTGTACATTGAATTTACTCAAATTCTTTTGAATCCTGCCCTGATCTTACTTACATCTATGAAGATCTTTTTTGGTGATTCAGATGGTTATCTAAATTTATAGTACAGATCGCTAAAGAAACTAGATAGTGAATTCTGCTAAATGGTGGCAAAAGTGGTTATCACTCTCTCATCAATGAAGAGAGAGGTAAAAAGTCAAATATTAGGATGGTCGACATTGAATTGGTAAAAATTATGATCAAATTTTTGTGTGTGCGTAAGAGGTATAAGCCAAAAGATAGTTATATATATATATATTTATTGAGTGAACCAATGACTATGATTAAATAGAGTTACTCAACTATCTAAATAAAGTCATTCATCTAAATATGATTAAATAGAGTTACTCAACTATCTAAATAAAGTCATTCATCTAAAGCAGATAGATGATTGAAGAAAAAACCAACAGAAAAATGTGTAAACAAATATTAGATGATAAAAATGTTATCTTCATTTTTCTCTTCTCTTAACCGTTCATCATGTTGAATCGATTGGATCGAACAATGCAGATTAAATGGTCTTAGAGTTACAATTCAATTTTTTTTATATATATATATTTGAAATATGAAATATATTTGGCATCGTTTAGCTTGCCTTGAACCATTGTCGGCAACAAACGATCAACGAATAGCAACGTTGGCATATTTGTTGGTTAGCTTTATTATGAAAAAATAGGTAACGTGGGGAAAGGGTGGTCGCTTTTCTGGAATTCTATGAAGTCTATCAGCTTGCCTTTAAAAACTGTTTTATTGGATCGAACAGTGCACCGACTTTTTACAGGTGTCTCCTTAAAGACCTCATATTTTTATATCTTTCAAACACGAATTGGTAAGCTTATTATATTTATATGAATAAATGAAAATGTGATTGCACGTTAAACAAGATTTAATTTTTGGTCTCGTTGATTGAAAAGGTGGTTACCACTAATTCCTAATTTAAGCAACAAAGTGACTAAAGGAGTCCAACTCGAACTTGCTCGGTAAGTTTGGCTCGAGCTGGACTAGTTTAGTAAACGACTTGAGAGTTCGAGTTGAGAAATGAACTTAGTTAAAAGTTGAGTTCGAGCTAGGCAAGATCGAGTAATTTGAACATGTTATAATATGTTTTACAATATTTTCTGAAAAGAAATGTAAGTCATAAAATCTATACTTGCTTCATTGTGCAAGTATAATTGATGCTTTTAACTGTCCCGATTAATGAGGCAGATGAAGAGAAAGATGGTAGTGATTGGTAACCAATATCAATCTTTAGTACTTTCTGATTGAGAAAAAGTTTATTGCAGTAGGTTTCCATCGTTGTCCATATGAGAAAGGCAAAATACAAGCTTGTTAGGTGGGGTTGCTCAAACTCTGACGATTGAAGGACAAATGAAAGTCCGATGCTGGTTTCCAACTCGTATCGGAAACCTAAACAAGAGACCGTATCAGCCGATACACATCGTCTTTTCACGTTTGTTTTTCTTCCTGTAAAATTTTTTGACAAATTCTAGGGGCCCTTTTGAAAACTGAACTTTATTTATTTGTGAAGAATATCTTCTAAGCATATGCCTTGACAGGTTGCAAGATGCCCTATATTGCCTTTGGAAGGCCAAGTCTGACAACTTGAAACCCAAGTCTGAAACTTTTTTCTCTATTATTATTTCTTTAGGGCCCTAAAACGCTGTTGCCATCTTCTTCATTCATCGACTTTTCTTTGTATGTCAACATGTCAAATGCGGAAATTTATTAAAAGCTAATCTTTAAAGTGAATGAGTGGTAGGGGAAACGCGTATAAGCTACGGCCTACTGGTGTCGGCTCCCTCTAACTTTCCAAAAAATATTTTAGATATAATATCGAGACACCCCACAACCTAAAGCAACGTCTCTGTTCATGCTATTTATCGGAATGTATAGAGATGCGTCCACAAAATGCCACTCTTCTTATCGCTAGAGATCATTTAGAGGGAGAGAGAGATGGAAGATCGAAACAACCATAAAATCTCAACACAGTGACGAGACAAACAGCGACAAGTAAGATCTCGACGCACCAAGAAAGCGGACAAATGTACGTAGATACTTAAGACACGCAGACGCGACATAACCCACACAAGAGCACAGACTCAAGACACCGAACGTGAATCCCAAGAAGCATAGAGATTGCAACTTTAAGAAAACAACCACTTAGATGCCACCGTCACCAACGTGAGGCGGGGCCGCCCCTTCGTCGCCTGATTCCGGCGGTTCCGCGACCACGGCGTCGCAGAAGCCCCTGAGTATGTCGCCCTCCTGGGCGGTGAAGCCGAAGGCAGTGAGGAGGGAGGGCCAGCACTCGTGGGTGATGATCTGAATGGCGTTGCAGCAGCCCGGGCCGAGGTAGGCCTCCCCATTGAGGAAGAAGAGGATGATCTCCCCGCTGCAGGCCTTCAGCTCCGCCAGCGCGTCCCAGCATTGCATGAGGCCGCCGTCCTTTTGGACAACCGCCAGCCGGAATGGCGATTCTCGGCCGGACGCAGCTGACATGATGCTGGCAATCAGCAGGATGACGGTGAACTTAGCCATGGTCAATTGATCGGCGATGTCTTCTTATCTCCTCTATCTCTTACGAATCAGGTACTGGTTTAGGGGTGGTGGTGGTGGCGGTATTTGTAGGATGGTAGAGGCGGGCGAACCATGGACGTTATGCATGCGTTATTTGGGGGGAAGCCCATGAGGTAGATGGTACAAACGCAATTGCCATTGATGGCTTCCGTTCGTTATAATGCTCATCTCTCTCCGCGTGGCGGCGGCGGCGGTGGTGGTAGAAGTGGTGGAGGAAGTGGGGAAGGAGTGTTGTAGCGACGGATTAGTCGTGAGGGAGGCCATGCGGCAAAGGTTCATCGGATTTAATTTGGATGCGGACAGAATTTCGACATTTCTATAAAGTTGGAATCGGTTTAAAATATGGAACGATATCCAGTTCAAAGATAACCTTCCCATGTGAACTACGTTCTCCTTACTTATTTCAGGCATATATTGTTCAGTTTTTTTTATTAGTGCATGAAGAATTTCAGATTATAATTTGGGTGATAATAGTCAAGACAGTTTCGGATACCGATGCGGTACCCGATTTACTAGTCGCGTTCAGCATCCGGGTATAGATAAAGTAAACCGTAAGAATATGATCCATTTACACCCTCAGATGACGCCCAGAAAAAATTAGTTATTTAAAAAATAAATTATTTATTTTCAAAATAGCGGTACCAAGTATTATTTTCACGTTACATAAACAGCAACAAAGTATTGGTTTCTTATGCTATACATGAAAACGTTGGTTTATTCTTGAGATTTTCTTTGGTAACAAAGATAAACATAAATAAAATCTCCACCCAACCCAATTTAAGTTTTTCCTTGTTTTTCTTACATAGAAAAAATTTATGATTCAACCCGAGTGTAGTGTTTGCTATAAGCTAAAAATACCCCACCGTGGTACTTTTATGCTTTTAAGTTTTTCTTCTTTTTTTCCTTTTTTTTGCGTTAAATAGATTTATGCGTTAAGTTAAATAGATTTATGATACACTTTTCAACCGGAGTGCACGCTATAACTTGTAGGAGTAATGCACTATAAGAGTGAGTAATGCACTGGTGCAATGATAGGATATTAGAGCTACCAGATTCAAACCTCAAAACCCCTTTGATATGAACCACTATGCTATGCCCTCGACGCGACCATGAGTATCAAATCAATTTGAGTTAATTCTAGTGTCTTAGGTAAGGTCAATACTCACAAGAAATCAGCCAAACAAAGATTGTTTACCGAATGACCCATCACTGCCCTTTATTTTTGTTGATGAGATATACTTTATTTTAAATTTGGATAACCAATATGAACATCAATATCGCTGATTATGTGTTTCTCATTCTAGCCTAACACAGTGGTCCCTTTCAGCTTCAAGAAGCATAGCCAGCTGGTGGCGCCGTTGACACCGTTGATGCCGACAACCCAAAACCAGGGCGCTCAGTGTCTTGCTGAGCTCCCGTCCAGCAAGGGATCTCTGTGCAAAGCAACAAGACGGGGAGCCTGAAGGCCTATCCTTGCAGGTGATTTCCGGAACTTTAGAAACCCAAACCCAGAAAGGGAACCAACATCAGCCCGTTTGATCTCTACAAGGATATCAATGTTCACCATGACAAACTATTAAAAAGGCATGCAAAAGAATGTGATTGAACAAAATTTGCTTAAAGTTTATCATAATCATAAAGAAAAGAACAGACTGAAAGTTTATAACAGTAGAAGCCTTCATAGATTTTATTCATCTGTATTTTCCAAATGAAAAAATTGCCCCTGGTGAGCTATATACTACAAACTGATACTATACACTGGTTGCCCGAAGTCATAATCAATTTCAAAAAGGCATCAAACAGCAACAGTGTCAAGTGCATTGTTTATCCACTGCATCAGCTGATCAGCAGGCAGTGCACCTTCCTGTTTGAGAACAACAGTTAGTATGGTGCATATTTTGAAATAACTTTAGCATATAACAAAATCAAATTTTGGAGCTATGTAGAGAGGGAGAGAGAGATTTTCCCAAGTAAAGCCAATATCCAGAAATTCCACCAGAAGAAGAATGTATTTAGATGTTAGTCGCATCAGGTAGATCAAGATCCACCAATTGAAGGTGGTCAGAAATTGAGGAATCATTTTCCAATTTTGACACCTAGACCAAATTGTTTCCGAATTTCATGGTTGCTAATCCCAAAAGGCACTTCTTGGGTTATAGAAGCCTTTCAGTGACCAGGATCAAGGACGACAGGCAAAAATGGCCGTCTCTCTCTCACACACACAGGTGCGCATGAATTGTAATGGAAGGTAGAGAACAGATGTGACTTACAAATCTAGCTGATGGCTTTCCGTCCCTGAAAATGATTAAAGTAGGCAACGCCTCGACCCTGTAGCGATTGGCAATGCTCGGATATTTTTCAGTATCAACTTTCACCACATCGATGGCATCCTTCATTGCATGGCCAACTTCATTGAGAACAGAAACCATATATTGGCATGGACCGCACCTGGTAAAGGAATAACCAATTATGCTGCTAGGAATAGAAAAGGTCATAGGAACCAATTTCAACAATATGTAGAAGTGGTACCCTCCTCTTATTCTGTTCATGATTAAAAGTAGAAGAACAAACGAGGTGGCAGAAGGGAGCAGTGTGAATGCCGATGAATATCTACATGTATATAAGAGCATGGATGCTAATGACTGAGATGATGGGTGCAAGCGATTTTCAGTTATGAAAGAACACGATATAACATCTTCTATCACAATATTCACATAATTTACTTTCAATTTTCAAAAGGATAACCAAACTGTCCAAGAAAAGCCATCGCTGATGGTGGTTAAAGGTCCTTGTGGATGAAAGAAGCAAATGAAGAACTTGTCAACTAATTAGCATCCTGAAACACTTGTTCTGAACCACTAGGACTGTAAAATCAAATGTGACAGAGATCAATCTTTTCATTATTGTTGAACTTTTAAAAAACATTTGATGACAAAGAAGTAAACACACCCAACGCTCGGGTTACCGGTCTTGATAGAATACCCATAGGAGTCATTGAGATCAATGAATTCCTAGACATTGTCAAGTAGTCAGTTTACCCTTCCAAAATCTTCAAAGCATAAATACAGACTACTACTAGAATATCGGGAACCTTGAAAATTCATTAAGAAAGTTCCGCCTTGTTTCATTGACAATAACTTAAACTGACAGCCCTTACAGTTTCCCATTGGACATTGTAAAATAGTGAATTTCCCTTCCCAGAACCTTGAAAAGAATAAATACAAACCGATTCTAGAAATCTGGAGCCTTGAAAATGCATTAACAACTGTTTCATTCACTTTGAAAATCCATTAACAATTGTTTCACCGCCAATCACTATAAAAGGACAGTGATTTCCTTTAGACCAATGGTTGGACAGAGCACAACCAGCTTATGCTAAAGTTGCATTCGCATCCCCATAACTGAACTCTTGACTCCCTTCAAATGGAAGATCTTTAAGTGGGCCCACAAAGGATATAACGTCAATACTGTAAGAAATAATAGAATGAACCAACAATGGCCAACCTCGGACACAATTTAAAGCATTAGAAACAAAATGGCAGACAGCATGCACTCAAAAAGAAAATTGCCCAAGATTTTGTTAAATGCAAGGTAAGGAGCAAGAAATGACACTTAAAATGAACAATGATTACTGACAGAGAAAGCATCACAACTTACCAAGTCGCATAGAAGTCAACCAATACAGGCTTGTCGGACCCTGCTATCAAATCATCAAATGAAGAAAATGTCTGCTTCTTCGCATTAATCTGAAAAGGAAATGAAGAAACAAATCTAGCCTATGAGACAACTAACAAGAACTAAAGTGAAAGCCAAAGACTAAGACAAGTGCCAAAAACTGATGGGCTATAAGGATGAAAATATGAAAGCACAATTCATACTCTCATGCTGAATGTTCAAAGTGAGATATGTCTTGAACATTTATTAAGACAGCTCAAAGCAGCAAGACAAAGGAATTGTTGAAAAAGAAAACACCAGCATGTACATCTACACAATTGTCATTCTTTTACACAATCAAGTAATTAATATAATTTTTTTACTACTTACTAAGACTACTGTGCCATTCTAACCCTTACTAATTTATTGGAACCATTACGGCTCTGAACCATGATACCCTAAGGCGCTACTCTATTTCATTAGATGATGCATGCTGCTCACCTAAACATTGACTTAATCTCGTGGATGTATTCAACACGGTCTAGGTCTGACTATTATTGGTATATCAAAAGAATATTTACAAGTTAGTGGAACATCAAAAGCGTATGGTTTATGGGGACAAGATATGCCAAGCATGGTTGACGGATTTTTTTTCTCTCTTTTCTGTTGCCTTTGGAAATTAAATTATAGCATTAAGATGCGCACCAGAATAGCAGACATCAAATTTTGGTTCTAAGCACTCGTCTAGCACCTGGGTGTTAGAGTCTACAACACTTAAGAATGTTTCTAACCATGCCATGTTCACCAGTGCTGTTTTCTGAAAAGCTTTCACTCGAGCTTTTTCTTCGAAAGAGTTGCCCGTTTCTAGGAAAATTGCAGGAACTTATGGAAGAAACAAATAAAGAAAAAAACAATATCGAAGAAACAAAAACAGGCTTCGTGGCATTTTCTTGTAAAGGCTCCTTGTCTGGTTGAACGCTAATATTTTGCCATGACAAAACTTTTATCAAGCACTTGCTTTTTGCCTTCAACAAGAAGGAAAAACTTTAGCCTAGACGTTTACTTGGGAAAGTTATCAGATAGATTTGCCTAGGAACGTATGCTCAACACATAAATGGAATCATTCTCAAAACCATGAAAACAGGTATTGCAATATCATCACCAACTTTTTTCTCTCTTTGTGCAAATCTTGTGCATTTAACAACTCCTGCCTTCAAAACAGCAAGGAAAACACATTAAGGAAATTGCTAAGATCGCTATAAGCCAAATCGCATGGTTCTTTCATGGCTTGAATGTGGACAGTGTTCTTCTGCCGAGCTAATCTTTAACGAAACAGCGTGCTACTACACACAATGCAGATGATTCAAGAGATACCTCCATCATTCCTTCCAATCAAAGTCATATAATAAGAGACATCAAATTCAATCCGTCCCCTTCACCACTTACCATCTTACTCTTGCTCCTCTTTGATTTTCAATAATAACGTGGTTTATATACTTTCCAGACTGCGAGCCCTCGCACCTCCCCACTATCTTCTGTCATCTGTCGTCCATTGGGAACATTAGTGACCAGGAAACAGAAGTGGAAAATCTGTTGATATCTTGAGATGTTTCCGTTTGTTGATACCTTGAGTTGTTTCCGTTTGTTGATCTTGAGATGTTTCCTTTTGCTTCAATTTTCACTAGTTCAATAGCTCACGCATTAGGAAGACCAATATTGACAGAGATTGCTATGGATTGGAGATTGTAAACCATCGAAGACAGACTCCTTTGCTAGGAAACGGAAAGACCCGCATGGCTCCCCAGAACTCCAAAGACTACAGCTTCTTCCATAGATTCTTCCACGAAGTTATACACTTAAAAACTATCCATCTGTTCTCCTACCTAACCAGGCTCACCTGCCGGAATCCAACGACCGTTTCATCGCCTATTCACCACACACAGCAGAAGGACCTGATAAATCTTATATCTAGATGGAAATTACCATCAATAAGGCCCTCAAATTCGACACACCAAACCTAAAATCTCGCGACAAATAGCTAACGATTTTATCATAATCAATCCGAGGCAAATCCATAAAGAAAAAAACACATCCGAAGCAACCAAAAATGGAAAAAACAACATAAGAAAGAAAACACGAATCCAAAAGCGAGAAAAGGTAGACGGAGTTACCCGACGGACAGTGCGACGGCGGTGCGGCAGGACCGTCCGAGAAATGAGCGGGAAACCTCGAGTTCTGCCGCGGGAGGACAAGAAAGAGACAGAGGAAGAAGCAGAGAGCTTCGTTGGAGCCAGAACAGAGGAAGGATTGGGGTTAGCTGAAACAGAAGCAGAGACGCCGAAGATTGTCGCCATCTTTTAACGATGTCCTCCTTCGAACTCCGGGACCAGGAAGCCGAGAGAAAGAGGGCGTGTGCTTCGCAACGGAAACGAGGACGATAGTCGATATATATACAATCTTCCTCTTCTTTTTATTTATTTTTAACGTCCGAACGATGTTTCTTTTCCTATTCTTGAACATGCGGCTGCTTTGGTTCCCTCGTCGTTCCTTTTGCAAATGAAAAATACTTTGGTACTAAAGAAAATCTCTTCCTAAAAAAAAATAGAACTAACTAACGTTTTAGGACAATATATACAAACCTAATAAAATCCGAAAAGTTTAGATAGATACGTTATGGTCCAAAAACAACTGAAGGATTTGTTGGAAAAAATTGCAAAGCGATAACAAAAGATGCCAACCACAGACTAATTATTGTCTTTTTTGAAAAATATGGCAAATCATTCATGAGATTAAAAGATTCAAGAGGTGTTCATGGGATTAAAAGAAAAAAGTAGGTGAACGAACACTTTTGTTAATGCAGAAACAAACAAGTTGGAAAGGGACGGTATTGTGAATATGTGAGAAATTGGGAGGTCGGCTGCAATTAGATTCTTTTCCAATTATCAAAAGGTAAAGGTTCTCCAGATTTCTGGGGCCGCGTGGAGCATAATCCGCCACCTAACCACACATGCTCCTCCTCGTCTTGTTCTGTTTCGGTGGAGATCGTGTTTGATGTTTTCTGAGTTCGAGATATTTGTTCCCCTTGAAAGCAGATCGGCGTAGGTCCGGATCCATTTTCAAATCTAAGCACTCTCGACTTCTACCGGATCAGAGTCCGATGAATTGAATGAGCACTAAATCTAGAACACTAAAGAGTTTACTCGGATCTGTCATCACTTCAGACTTTAGTTGGATTTGAATTCGAAACCGGATTTGCTGGATCTGCCACCCATTTTGGTAACCAAAACCAACTGAAGTGAATCAGATATTTCTACATGAATCCAAGATTCGCGTCTTCACCGTTCCATTGAGTAAGCGACACGTCGTGGTCTTTATCCACAGATTCTGTCCTGGCCCAGCCTACTCTAGTTGGATAAGGTCCAATGAAAAGCTTGGGCCTGTTCAGAATGCTTGCACATATATGAACTAGTAGAAGGAGCAAATTCAGTGAGTGTCCAAGAATTCTACAAGAACACACTCAACTTTTTTGAAGTGCAACAAAAAGACACGCTTGAATTTGAATAACTTTCATGTTTGAATTTCTGGATTAGATATAAAACTAAGTGGAAGAAGGTTAAACTTAAACACATGGGTTACACCATGTTCAAAACTTCACATTTTTGAATGGATCTCAAGTCATTTCTAAAATATTTCGTTGAACGAACTCCAAAATCTAAACTTAAAACACATTTGGTGAGCGGCCAATCCTTTCATCATGGTTTCTGAAGGCCAAAAAATATGGCCAAGATTCATGCATAAGCTTGAGAAAAACAAACGGACATTCGTTTAGGATATACTGACAGAAACTGGTCGCTAATGTTTCTTGGATTTAAATCGATAGTGTTGGTTCCACTGAAGGCTGCCTGCCCAAGATAGCTGAACCTGAAAGGCAAGGTAGCTGCCACTACCGTTCTCTACTGTATCGTTGAATTGTAGCTAATACCAAACTTTATAAATAGCCATGCTTCCTGCAACCCTTGAAGGTTAGACGGGCCTTTTCTTTCAGGCTTTGTCTGTGGGCAAACGATTATGAAGCTATCTAACAGTCATGGTCACTCCATTAATGGCACCTTTCAGTCACCTTGTATGAGAATCGTCGGTTGATGGGCAGCAGCTTGGGTATTAACTTTTATTAAGCAACTCTTATTCACTCATTTTCCTTGAAGCAATTTCAAGAAACTGCACTTCAGTCGAGTAAGGAAGCAAAGTTCTTCCCACTCGATTCCTGATCATTTCCTATGAATTGGATTTCTTTTTTTGTGAAAAAAGATTAATTGGTTTCAAGGAAGAGAAACTTATGACAAGTTATTTACGTTTTTTTATTTTATGTTTCCGAGCGCGGACCGAAGTAAGGTCCTTTTACTTCGTCACCATCTATTTACTGGTCTATGTTTGGACAGCCAACACGTTTATTTATTGAAAAAGTCTACGACGGCCATGGAAATGTTGAACGTGGATTTATTCTGACGACATTTTTATGTTTCCGTCTCCCACATGGCTTCTATCTACCACTCTTCTATGCTTAGAATATTGATTGTTGATTGTTCAAAGCATAATTTCTTTCGATGCGTAGAACAACTCAGATGCCAATTGGGCTTTCTCTTGGTGTCGTCTCTTCTTATCAGAATTCACCCTCAATTCAAAAGGGAAAAAAATTGTTTTAAGGTAGAGTTTGGATGACACCTTGCAAAAGTGGATTTTGTTAAAACCTGGTTTTGTAAAAACCAATTCGTTTAAACAAAAAATGATCTGTATGTTTGGTTGGGCACGACAAAAACCAGGTTTTGAGTGCCCGGAAGCAGGTCAAACTCAAACCTTACAGCTCGAGCTCAGCTTGGTCAAGCTCAACAAAACTCGAACTCGTCTCAACCGAGCTCCAGCCAAGCCAGCTATGAGTTGAATAGTTTTTTGGGAGACATCCGATAAAATTGGAACGATACAGCTATGAATTGAATACAAAAAAGCACATTCGAAACGGAGAACATGGTGAGATCTCAAGCCGAATACCCAAGAGAATGCTCGTTAGACCAGAAAAAATTTCTGTTATCATTCTGTAATATATATCTGATGTTCATATCAATTCTAATCGAGCTCACACGAGTTGCGTAATACAACTTATGCTCAACCCATTTAATATGTCAACTTAACCTAATTGGCTTGAACTCAACTTGCTTAATAAACGAATCGTCTATGCTCATGGTGAAGGCCTGAACTAATGCCGGTCGACCTAAGTGCTAATCTAGTATCTATTTTAGTGCAAAAGACGTAAAAAAAAAGGCGATAGAGAGCAGCGGAGGTGGATACGTGTTCAAGTTATCACCTTGTCTTAGTTTTCTCACGGTTTCGTCTTACTAAGGCGGAGCATTGTCTTCAAAAAGCTATAACAGAAAATAATAGTTCCCTACAAGCCTGATTTGGCCTACCATTTTCTTGCATACAGGACCCAATTATGAGGAGAACTGTGCCCATATAATAAAAATTTCTCGACCAGAAAGGCCTGTATGGCAATGGGAACAGTAACACAATGTTTCATATATCTGCCCTGAAAATTAAGGCAGATTCACGAAACACTACTCCATGAATCTGTTCAAATTTATTGGGTAAAACCATGGGACGGTAAGTTCGTGTTCTCATTAACAAATGGGCCCTACAGTTTGACAGAATGCAGCCTAACCTTCATTGGGAAGAGAAAAAAGCACTCGACATTTCAAAAGTTTTCATTAAGATGCCATTTTGGGTGACATGTACCTTCATTTTAAGCAACTAAATGTAAAATATTCAAACAATATGACCGATTTTGCTGTTCCTTCAAAAGTTCGGAATGTCTTAGTGAAATACTATTTTATGTTAATGCAATTAACAGTATTTCCCACCATGGTGATTTAAGGTTTAAACCTTTTCATTTTCGTTGTTCACGCGTGCTGATAATATGATTGATTTGCGCAAGCATTCCAAACTGATAGTGGGATTCGAGCATCTTCCTGCCATGCAACATAGCTGCAGGTGGGGAGTCTGCAGGCGGTCTTTTATAATATCTAAAGCAAAACAATGGAAACGATATACTGCAAAAGCATGACATACGAATCCTTCAATTTTGAAGCTTTTTAAAAGAGAAGATGATCAACAATACATAAGGGTAACTAGAACAAGCGATTCTCTTTCCGCAAGTATACAGTAGTGGTAATTTCTTACCCATCTGTTGTCCATGTGAAGGCAAGGAGGCCAAGTCCAAGGGAGATGATGATGGTGAAAGAGGCAAAAGCCCATATCATCCGCTTGGAAGATTTTCTTCCATCCTGACCCGCACGCTCAACCTCTTCTATTAACTCCCTGATCTCACCCAAGTCTGCATCCTTGGCAGCTTGAATCAGCCTACCTTGGACCTCGTCAAGCTTAGCCAATCTTTTCAGTCTCGCTGCATCTTTGGCAGACCAGATAAATCCTGTCAACCTCCATAAGAGAACACCCACATAGATGGCAACGATACAATCAACACTATAGTGATGTCGCTCTCGAATTTCTCTTTGTGCGCTGTGCAGCACTAGCATCCAGATAATGGCAGATGTCCATCCTCCATATGCTTCCTGTCAATAAGAGTAGCAACACCAGACAAAATATATAGTTACCAATAAACCTTAGATAGATGTCCAAAGCACAAAGTAAATGTATCCGTTCGACTCCAACGACTGCTGCAATTTTGTTACGAATACTACAAGAAGAAAACACTCCACAGTTGGACGCAAATCACACTTATCTGATTTAAAATTTCAAATGCAACATTGAAATTTGCAAATGCTTGTGGATATGCTATGCCCTGAATATGATTTGTCAAAAGGCTTATCATATCAGGTTAAATCAAGAGGAAGCAATTAAGCATCTTTCAGAATGAGAAGAATAAACTAATGCAGCAGGAGAAATGACCCCTTTGACATCGAAACATCTTTTCCACCTCATCAAAATTTTCTTTCAGACACATGAACAACCATAGCATAAAAAATTTCTATGTTATACTGGACCCTTCTTTCAATGGATAAAGCCGATTGTTCAAGTGAAACCATTGTCACAAATATCATTTTCGGAAAAAAATCGCCAGAGCTTTCTTTAGTAATTTTCAGTGAAGTTACTCTTCTCGGGAAAGTCTCAGCAAAATCTTGGCAAATTTTTAAAAATTAAAAAATCCTAAAAATCATTAAAAAAATCCTAAAAATTAAAAAACCTCGAAACACTTGGAAAAATCATGAAAAAATTGCTAGATTTTTCCTTCGGCGAAGATTTTGCCATTCTCCTCGTAAATATCATGAGATTATCGAAAATCTCGCGATATCTACGACAGTGAGTGAAACTCAAATCATAAAGTTTAGCTTGACTAGAAGATGCTTATAACCCCAATGCAGATAGAAATCCATATTCATGGAAAATTCCTTGGACACCGTCTACCAGTATATTTTAATCTTAACACACCTCAGATTCTTCTTTTTTTTTTTTTTTTTCTTTTGGGCATGACAAAGGGATCACTTTTATGTTTAATCTTTAAATAAAAAGAACGAACTCTACCTTGCCAAACAAAACAGAAATGCGGGAAACAAAAAATCATGTCACCACGGCATGATACTGAAGGGGGCCTCAATCATACAAACTAGGGTTTTGGACACTTCAGTTGACCAAGTGTAGTTTGGGCTACATTCACAAGAACTTGGTGACTGAACATCGTATTACTATTACATACATGATATCACAATCACCAGCCCTTGGCACGCCAAATTGCTTAGCTACATCAGCTTTAGAAATTAAAATTTGCAGAAGTAATGAACAAAATACGTACTGTCCATGTCATTGCAGTCAGCACGGCAATAAACATGTGGCCACTATAAACAAGGTCATTGCAGCCACCTCCTGCTCTCTTGAGGGTGCTGAACCATGATGTGCCTTCCGCAGCAGCAGTTGGCCTCAATATATCAATCAGGAAGCTCATTGATCCCCAATTTGGTCGGTAATCGGGCGGGTACTCACCAGCTTGTGCTGAGAAAGGAAATGCAAGGAGGCAAAGGAAGAGAAAGAACATGCATCATCGTCTGAAAGGAAGAAAAAGAAAAGAACCGTCTGTAAAACCTATGGTCAACTCTCAAGCTTACCCTGGTTTGTGTCAGTATACAGTAGTTGACGAATAGCATTTGCGTCAGAGGCATATGGTACATAATATTTTTGGGCCCACGGATGAGGATGACGAGGGACTCTGAAGCGAGCGGAAGCACACCAAGGGCGTGCTGAAGGAAGAATTGTGGAGATAAATGTCAACACACGTATAAGCCGACCGACAGCCATCGTGAACATATATCTAGCACCAATTCCCAGGCCAGGAGCTTTAACAGATTCAAATAAGACAGAGAATGCTAGCATCAAGAACAGCATCAAGTAATGGTGTAGACCAATGATGTGAGCTCTTAATATTTCCACAACAAAAGGAGGAAGCTTCTCATTCAGTGCCAGAAACAGCCACTGGCCTGTGTCAGGAAGAGGAGCGGCAGTCCTGTCAATTGAGAAAATCTATGTCACTGTCGTCACCTTCTATTTTTTCACATCAAGAACGGAAACAAAAAATGTTTAGGCCTACAGTACATACAATATTTTCAAATTCACAGTTCAGAGAAAAAAATGAACATGATGTCTTCGATCACAAGCAAGATTGATTCATGATCCACAAAAGTCAAGCTCGGGACTTCAACTCAGATCATTAGGCTTACATTCTGGCTCAAGCACAAGCAGGATAAAATGAGCTCAGACTGGCTTGTTGAAAAGAAAGTTCAACGAGCCTCTGTTTCAACCAAGAACCTGAATGACGTGTCAGATTACTGCTAATCTCCCATCACCAACGCCTGTCAAACAACTGATATTGGGCGTTTATGAGCCGGACCCGAGGTGTACGTGTGTCATGTGTGGTGATCAATAATTCAAGACCGCCGTTGACCAACGCCATAACCATTAATACCACTTCTAAGTGTATGTCTGTGTTGGTGTACTGGAAATCTGTAGAATGATTCGAAGGTCAATGTGATGATTTAAAGAGATGAAGACCGTAGCTCCAACTTGTGAACCACGCTCTGAATACTTAACAAGTGAGGTTTCTGGTTTCATCCTAACCAACCAACCTCGGCCAGGATCAAAAGGAAAGGCGGGAAGCAAAAGGATAGAAGGGCAAAAGGCAGATCTAACATGGTCATGAACTGAAGATTGCCAGCTCGAATATGAATCCTGTCCTCGCCTAAGAAAAAATCTGTGACCTATTGTCATCTAATTATACGAAGTTTGCCCAGAAATCGTCCATTTTCGAGTTCTCATTAACACCCGCACTTAAGTTAGCTCGCATCTAGATCGACGGGCAAAAAGAAATACGAAGCCCAGTAGAAATCTTGCCTAACTGCACCCACATTTCGAAATCCATTACAAGCAATGACAGGGAACTACCGAAAAGCTCGTCTAACTTTCGAATTCGCCGAACCAAGGAGTTCATTCAATTCATTCCCCAAAATCACGCTTCCTAGAGTCGAGTCTTAGCCAATGACAACCACATTCTGTGAAAAAAGGCCAATTGGAAACCCTAACCCCAGTCCACAAGTATGCTTTTTTGTTTTTTCCATTTCCTATGGTACACAAACTTCTTGCGATTCACAGCACGAAACCTTTTGACCCACGGAGAAGTTCCCATTTCCACTGATGGAACGCGTGATCATCCAATTTTTCCCTGAGCGCGCGCGCGCGAGAGAGAGAGAGAGAGAGAACCTGTGCCAATCAAGGCCGAGGACGGCGGTGACGAACTGCACAGCGAAGGCCTCCACGAGAAGAGATGAGAGCATAAACAGGAGGGACGCGACGAATGGGATCGCCGCCCGGAGCTCTGCGTCCCAGTGACGGTAGAAGGGCACGCGGACCACGGCTGCCAGCGCCAGCGCCCCCATAGCAGCGGCTGCAGCGTCGAGTGCAACGACGGTGACACCTCCCGGAGGTAATCCACCGTCACATACGCAATCGCCGCTAGCCCCAGCCCGTATCCGCCGCCGCGGGGCGACGGTGGCGCTGTCGCCATTTTCGCCGGACAGCGACCCGAGCGATCCCGCGATCTAGGGGATGGAAGGGGCTGGGGCTTTCACTTTTTCCCGCTTCCATGGTTCGGATCCGGGTGTGTAATTTACATGATTCAGAACCGATCTGTTTCTCTTTTCTAACTCAAATGAGTCAGACTCGCCAAGCAATGCCATGGAAAATTGTTGGAGGGGGAAACCCATTAAACTCGAACCAGCACAGAGAATCCAGTGAAGGATCTCCGACCAGCGGGGCAACTCATCTAATATGGCAAGGGGCTATCACAAGAGAGACAGGGTGTGTGTGTGTGTCCCTCACCCATTTTAAGAGAAACTCAAGCTGCGCTTAAAATT
Source organism: Nymphaea colorata (assembly GCF_008831285.2). Classification (NCBI taxonomy): domain Eukaryota; kingdom Viridiplantae; phylum Streptophyta; class Magnoliopsida; order Nymphaeales; family Nymphaeaceae; genus Nymphaea; species Nymphaea colorata. The sequence continues at coordinate 13,992,094 of NC_045138.2, read as the reverse complement.
TTTCCTCCAAAGGAACATGCCCAATTGCCCATGGACCAGAGTTTTCTGTTATGTTTGTTTTACCGCGAATTTCAGATAGGAGGTGATCTTAGGATCTTAGATCCATGAATTTAAGATCAAACCACCTTTTTATTAGGAAAAACTTGGACGAAATTCTTAGCTTCTCAGACGTATTGGCGTGGTTAGTTTAATGGAGAATACAATTGATTACTAGAGCTAATGAGCTAAAATCTTGATGAGGTCTTTAATGCCCAGAATGTTGATCAGATACATTAAAAGAAAAAAGTCACAAATGTGAGGGTTCGTTAAAAGTTATGGCAAATTTGGAACTTTTAAGGCTTAAACTAAAAATACTTCCTTCACCGATTATTGGGAATGATCAATCTCATGAAGAAATGAACGCGAGAACTTGTTTGGTGAGAAAGCATCTGCAAGAAAAAGTAGGCGCTTTCATCAGATGGAGCTGTCAAATTGCATGCAGAAGATCGAGGTGGGAACCCTGACTGCTTCAAGTGTTAGGCACAAAGTGGCAGTCGCAATTACATGAAATCTCGATGGAGGAACGTAAGCATTTTCGATCGGTAATATGCATATCTATGTAATCTTGTCGGAAAAATATTATCCTTGACGTAAATAAATAAAGCTTAACAATTAATTGGCACTTTAAAAATATGGTTATTTAGTTTAACAGGTTGTTTAACTTTATTATTCACAATCCTCAAACCAAACTTTGCGTTTTCTTGATTTTTTTTTAAGATTTTCCAGAAAAAAGTTAATCTCAACAACCAAAGGCCAGCTTTATTTCCACAGTAGCGGACTCTCCCCAGAAGTGAACAACAGATGATTGAGTCAACGTGATGCATGATGTTGGTGTAGGAATGATAGCAAGTCCCTTCATAGTTGGAATTGGGAAGTTTGAAAAATATTCCATATTTTCTATGTTAGTAATGATCTTGGCATTAATTCTTTATTAACTTGACGAATAAATCATGCCCAAGCAACAAACGTGGATTCTGTCTAGGGAACCAAACTCAACACCTTTACGTTAAAGGAGATCAAAGGTTCAAAGAGAAAAGGTTCCAGTCAAGGTTCAGTAGAAGTCATGAGAAGAAAAGGACAGCTTTCATTTGATTGATGAGAATGTTATAGAATAATAATAGATATACATCTGATTGATAGAACAGCAACTCTACAGACATCTGCGTAAAGAAAAAATTTTAACATGAAGAGGTGCCTCAACAATGGAAAGATGCTGGGTCACCCAGTAGCTTGGACCCATGGTTCTGATTTTATCTTCATGTCATCCACCTTCTTTCAAACTCGAAAGATAACGCCCTCTCATCAAGCACACTCGCTCCACACAAGCAACTTAGAGCTCCACCAAGTTTCTGTTATTTAAAGGCAATTAGTTAAAAGATCCAGTTAATTTATTGAGAGCTTGACTGGGATGTCTGCTTCTCATATATATACAAATGCATGTGTCAACTTAGACAAAGAAGGTAAAATGGACCTGAATGGGGGGATCGCTTCTGGGAGGTGAGGGCTTAGGAGAAGTCTTTGGACTCCTGAAACTGCGGAAACACCCAGGGCTTCTGCTGCCTTCAGCATTTACTCTGTCTTCATATGGACTTCTAGTTCCAGGGGAGGTCCAACAATCAGGGCCTGGGGAAGCCCCAGTATCAGATCGAGGAGTCCCAAATTCACTCTAAAAGAAATAAATAAGGTCAGACTTTATATAAAAAAAAGACACAAGATGGACATATTAACTCTAAAATATATCCCAGAATTCCTCAGCATTATATTGCAGACAAATGTATTTCACTACATGGACATATTTAATGAGATGGCAGACTACAGTAACGTTATTCCAGAGTTGACATGGAAAGATGGGACGTAAGTCACGTAACTTAATCAAGCCTTTCAATAAAGCGTCCAAAGGTCCAGCACATATAGGAGTAGATGGAGACAACCATGAAGACCATTTTCATGGGAAATTGTGTACAGTATTTCCATCATTTTCTTAAAGAAACAAACAGAAAATATAATGAGTGTATGAAAAGCATAAATCTGAGCATTAGATGTTACTTACTAATGGACTGTAGCAAGGAGAGTTGAAAACCCTTGGTGGTGTTCTTGATATGGCATAGCCATTGTCGAATTCAAGCCCATGCATGTTTCTGTGCTCGTCAGGACGCCTTGCATTCTACCGAAAGTATCAAAAAGCAAAATGGTTTAATAAATTCAAACATCCACAGTACGTAGTCGAACAAATCACAATGGAATTCCAACTAAAAGAACTGAACATATTAGATAAGTCTAACTACCAACATCTGATGGAACTATATAAGGTCGACTTTCTCAAAAGCTTTTCCGTTTTTAGTTCGTTCAGTATAAAGGCTCATGTAAGGAAGCGCAGCAGCCTTTAACCAGATACAATCAGAACCCCCAAATTATTCACAACACCTTTGCAAATACGATGAAAATGATGGAGTAGTGGAAGTTGGTCAGAAACATTCTGAAAAAAAAACTAAAATAGGACATCTCAAGTACCTGAAATATCTTCCCCAATATCTTTAGTCCCTTAGCTCTTGCTCTTGATTCATCCTTCCGTATGGAATTATCTTGTAAAACCTTCCATAGGAAAATAGGTCAGAGAATAGATTTGACTTTATAAAAAAAAAATAGTTATCAACTTAGACGAACACAAACCATCATGTAAAGTATGCACAATCAGAAATTATATATGACGTCATCAATCTTGTTTCATGAAAAAAAAAAATTAAGGTGTTGGGACTTATGCTCTTAAAACAGATAGCACATCGAGGAATATTAGCGAAAGCATTCTTGCTGTTCAACTGTATGTAGTACCTCTTACCATAACAAAGCATTTGACAATGTGATTTTGTTCCTCCATGCATTGTACCTTCTATATTTGGATCTTAGTTTAACTAGTGAGATTAGCTTTGCTGACCGTGCTATCTTTAAGAGGATATATGCCGTGCTATCTTTAAGAGGATATGTGCTTAACAGTTTATTAAAAGCAATGGTCTTCGATAGAGTGACTAAATGAAACCGCAAATTACTGTTGCACTTGAGCCCATATTGCCCATTTTTTGCCAAATAGATATGTATTTCCATCCTTCCCAATGGTGTAAGTGCAACGCAACCATTTCTTTTGTGTTACATTTCATTCCTATCCATGGTATTAGCAGTAAGTTTACATTATGCTGAAAGGTGCACAGGAATTCCCACCATACAGATTCCTTAAAAATGGAAATTTGAGAGATGGGAAACCATACCATTTCACATACGTGTGTTAATGTAGCTTCAATGTCAATAACATTAAGCTTCCAAAGTGAGCTGATCATCAGTCCCTTCTTAGACATAAGAAAAGCTTGAATATCATCCTCAGTACAGTTCTCTTCAGTACTAAATTGCTTTTTGATGTCTTCTTGCAGTTTAAACAATGCAAAAGCACCTGACGAGAAAATTCAGTTATAATAGGCTATCAAGTTATTACAACAAAGGGCAATCAAAATCAACTGATTGTGTGTGTGTGTGTGAGAGAGAGAGAGAGAGAGAGAGAGAGAGATTAGCAAAGTGCATCTAAAGAATCTCGTGAAAATCAAATATACCACTCGCTGCTGTGACCTGTGACTTCAAAAGATGACCTTTGTTCCTGAACCATTCAGCCAAAAATGGAACCCCAAGATAAATTGCTTTCTTGCCTAGCTCTTTCGCTGCTTGTCTTACATATATATAGCCAATTGTACGCAGTATCTCGATACCAAAGGCTGCAAAAGTAAATAAATAAGTAATCAGTGATCACAAGTAATCAACCTTCATGCTAAATGTTATAAAGATGGACTCTTACCAGCAAATTTCAACCTTTCAACTTCGGACTCTGCATGATTGATGAAACTTTCTATATCACCATTCACATATGGACGAAGAAAGTCTATTAATGCACATGCAAGTTTTTCTTCCCTTTCGCCTTGGATAGCCTGAAATAAGCAAAAACTCAACTTGATACAAGGAGAAGTACATCGAGGTATCAGGTAAGTACCCTTTTTTTTTTTGGTGGGCGGTGGGGGTTGGTGGGGAGGGGAGGGGATGGGGGATCAAAGTTGACATAAAACAACATATATACCAGAAAAAACAGGATTTAATCAATGTCAGGTGTAAACAGACAAAGGTACAATACAAACATGAGATGTGAATGCAAAATTTAAATGAAAAAAGTGTAATAGAAACACTCAATACAATTTAATATTTAATTTATAAATTATTATTGGATGACAATTATATAGGAAAAGTATGCTAGACTCAAGTTCCTCACTAACAACACCCAAAAGGAAACATTTAAGAAAAACTTTAATGATGCTATGCAACAATCAGCACAACAATTAGTCCATCATTATATAGGAAAAGTATGCTAGACTCAAGTTCCTCACTAACAACACCCAAAAGGAAACATTTAAGAAAAACTTTAATGATGCTATGCAACAATCAGCACAACAATTAGTCCATCATCATATACCTTCATTTGCTCCTGAATTTTCTTGATATCAATATTTTCTCCTTCATCGAACATCTCAAATGATGCCATTGAAGCCATTGCAAGCTGTCCAATGTAATCATGGAATTCTTCACTCCCAAATAGTACAGTAAATATTGTTGCTGGATCAAGCATACCCTCCCTAATAGGAAAATAATCTCATTTAAAATGTGATCTTGAAACAACCACAGAATGTAAGCTTCCCTTGTACTTAGCACAATATTTGAAACTATATAAAATACACAATTATGATAACAGCCTAACTGACAAAGGATATGCACGTGTATGTTATCAAGATTTGCAACAATGGGCCATTGGTTTTTTCCAACTTCAATCTGTGCGACTGTCACATATTTGAACATACAAAGCTGTGGGTGTTTGCGAGTGTAAGTATGCAAAAGAAACATAGTCTTAGTTACCCGAGTACGGATCTTACTTGGATATGCTAGACTTTCCAAAGCTATCATATATATCTCGTTTCGTTGGATCACTCAAGACTTGATAAGCTTCTCCTAGTGCCTGAATGCAGAAAGGTTCCAAAACATGAACCACAGTTGCTACACAATAATATGATAGCAGTACTATTACAAAATTCAACTGATAATTCAAGTCCTTAGGACAAGCCAGGCGGTTGTAACTACAACTTACCTGGAACTTCTCAGCTGCCTCAGGATCGTTTGGATTTTTGTCCGGATGGACTTTCCTTGCCTGCTTTCATAGGCAAATACAACTTTTAGTAAGTCGAGCAAAGACTTGTCCAATTAAAGCAATATCTATAGAATCAACCAAACAATGTACGAAACGGGCATAACCCATTCTTTCGGTGCTGGAAAAAATTGCAGATGAAAAATTGAGGACTGCTATAAACTAAAAGAGGTGCAGGATAGCTGCTTTTGCCTAATTTCTCAATCCCCCAATAAACAAGTAAAAATTGTCAAACAACAGAAAGACCTCGCAGAGAATGATTAAATTTCTCCAGACAGTGAATTTCTCAATACTTTTACATTTCTCAATCGTAGCATGAGTAATCTTATAAACAGACTCTAGCCTTATAGCATTCAACATGGTGCTGGAGTAACAGTAGTTTGGACCTTGCAAATCATTTTCGAAGAAGGAAATTCAGAAAACCAGCCGAGTTCATCCATACTGTATTCTCCTCCTTTAAATAACAATAGTTGATGGAGCTCAGATCCATGTTAAATTTCCAAAATTCAAGTTACACCTACAGTAAAGAATTTGACGAATAATTCCACACAACGTCGCATCTCCATCAAAACCAAAAACTCAACAACAGTCCCTCAGAATATTTGTTACCCAGAAATCCAAGCCAGGTTTGTGGTCTCCGGGCCATAAAGCAACGGAGAAAAAGAAGGCCAACAACTCAAAGTAGCAAGAAACGCCAGAACGCCAAACTGAAATTACAAAAACCAACCGCCACTGAATCGAAGAAAGGGCAGGGGTGAAAAACAATAAATAAGAAGCCCCCTTCACCTTGATGTAGTATGCCTTCTTGATCTCCGCCTCCGTGGCGGTTCTTGAGACGCCGAGAATTTCATAGTAGTCGAGCTCCTTTGCTACCATCTCGCAGGTGTCTTCTTAGTTAGGAAGAAAGCAAGAAGGATTTAGTTTCTCTCTTTCTTCCCCCACGGTTGAACAAGGAAAATAAAGACGTGTGGAGGCGAAAGGAGGAGAGAGAGAGAGAGCGAGAGAGAGAAATATTTCGAAATTTGATGGTACCGCGGGGTTTGGTGAATGGGAGTGAAAAGTCCAGGAAAGGTGCCCTTCGAAGCAAGGACATCGATGATGACGTCCTCGACCTCCTCAGACATCGTCACCATGGTGGGGTGGGAGAAAGAGGGAGAGCAAGCAACGATCGGTGTCGAGGACGTGGTCAGGAAAATGTTCCTTCAGAAATTCATTTAGATATGTGCCTCACATTCTCAAATTTCTATAGCACTGGAATTTTAGTAATTTACTGTAAACTTCCAAGGAAGAACTTTATAAAATAACTACATAATAGTCCCAGTTTGAAAAAATTAAGAAAACCAGATACCCATTATTAGTTTATCGTAAAAAAGACTAATAAGTATTTTCGAAGAACGTTTTCTTCCTCTAAGCAACAGCATGCTTTTATAGTTAAATGACATGTTCTTTCATTAAAATGCAATAAAGACACCGGAATTCTTTAGTTAAAAATTGAAAAAAGAAAGGTCCGCATATGATGGCTGAGTCGGCAAGGAATCAAAAGTTTGCAAGCCACATAAGACTCATGGTGTGTATATATATATATCTATATATATATATATATATATATATAGAGAGAGAGAGAGAGAGAGAGAGAGAGAGAGAGAAAAAGGGGTGCCCTTTTATCTTAAAGAGAGGTATTATTTGTCCTTTAAGTTGTAACAAAAAAGTAGCAAATGCACCGGAAAACAACATAGATGAATGGGGCCATCAGCAAATGGTTTTAGACTCACCGGAAAACAACATGGACGAATGGGTCCATCGGCAAAGAGGACGGTGCCAACAATGGTGGCATTTTTCTGATTCATTTCTTTTAGGATTTGGGGTTGAATTTAGCTTTGAATAAAGATGGGCAGTTAAGAATATAAATGTTATGAATCCGAATTGGGAACCATTTGGCTGTGCCTCATAAAGAAATTCATATTTATTTATTAATCAGAATTGAGATGCAGTACCTTATCTGAATTTGAATTTGTGTCGAATATTCAATTGGATTCCTATAAAGCTCCACTTCTACCTGGTCAAATATAAGCTTCGGATCTTACGTTCTGATACAGCGTGTTGACCGATACAGCGCCAATACCAATACTTTTAACATTGAATGGCGACATGGCTGGTTAATTCCAGTTTCAATATAAATAACCATGTATTTTAATGTATATGCTTAAAATTTAAAGTGTAAGCTTGAGTCTGACTGCATTCGTGTATAGTTTATCTCACGTTATAAGAGTTATACTATAAGTTCTTAATATATTAATGTGGGACTCAAGAAAGCAACTACAGACAATTTGACCTTTTAAAGTAGAAATGGTGGTGAGGAACCTGACCACGTCCAATTTGACCATTTTTTAACTATTCAAACTATGTTGGCAATAATGACGAACTCAAAATAGCGCGTATATGTATAATATAGTTTTTAAAGTTTTGTGGGTTGAGGGGAAGATGGTGATATCTCAGTGAGGCTAAACTTCAGCACCCTCGAAGTTGAAAACTGCAGTGCGACCTGAGTAGGAAGTGAGACACTCTTTAACTAAGCGTTGAAAACTGCGACCTGGTAGGAAGTGAGACACTCTTTAACTAAGCGTACTGCGACCTGAGTAGGAAGTGAGACACTCTTTAACTAAGCGTCATGCTCACTGTTTTCAATTTAATGAACGTAGTTCCCATGAGAATAAAACCGACGACCAGCCTTATATTACTTCCCCAGTTCGAGTTCAACCAGCTACTATGCTTCTTGACATAGTTTTTTAAAGTGAAAATGGATCACACTACTTCATTCATAGAGGTAATGGCGCTCAAGATATGAGACTTGGAACCATTTTGAGAGTCAAAAGTAAGACCTTCGTTGGGGATTAAAGAAAGACCTGCAATAAAATGCACCTTTTCCCCACTTCTGTAATCTTTTTTGTTCCAACTAAAAAGCAGATGACAAAAAGGAAGCAAGCGGAAAAAGTGATATTTCTTTTATAATTCTTTCTTAGTCATGATGATGTGTTAAAGAACGAAGAACACCTCGGAAACAAGTAAGCAGTTGCTCAATTATGATGCTCTAAAGTTGAAATAGTATAAAAGAAGAACTGGGTAGCAATGGAGTCAGCCAATTAGTGATGAACGATGATCTGGCTCACCTAACAGTCTAACCAAAACCCTAGTTTTTTTTTTTTTTCCTTCTTCTCACTGAAGAAGAGAAGGACTTCGCTTTATATGTGGGGTCTAATGGCGACTCGACCAAAGCTTACATTATTCTCCTTTTTCCCTTTCGGTAAGCAAGCTGAACGAATGACAAAGCTGGATTGCTTCAAGTTGCATTATCATAAGAAGTGCTGCTAAAATCAATTTGAATTGACCCAATTAGGCGGGTCGGAGATTGAAGCGATGGAATGCTTCCATTGATTAAGCCTGGTAGTTTCTCATTTATCTCAAAGTAAACTGTTATTTTTCTTATATTTTTCTCGCGTTACCGTGTGCATTTTTTAATTCAATCTTTTGAATTGTTCTGATCTGAGACAGTTTCTGATTTGTTATGGGGCAGTTTTACGCCTTTGAGGGACAATAAAACTAGAAAGCAAACAAGCATTTCCAGCATCGATGACAACCAAAGATTTTAGGTCGAATTTTGTAATTTTAAAAGGTTTTAATATGTCTATTAAACTAATTATAGATATATTTTCTGTATCTTAAAATGTTAAACTTCTTAAAACGGTCTCCATATATTGGAAATCTCCATATGTAGAAACCTGTGCTGCCTAAGTCCATAAGCCATCTTGGTCCAATTTTAGCTTGAACAGCAGATTTTTTCATGGCTTTTTTCTAGCAGGAATTCAAACACTAGGTATGTGGTTTTCAGATTTTTTTGGTTTTCCCTCTACCAAGTTCGATTTCCCACGTAATTAAACAGTCTGAATCCAAATTGTTCACATCTTTCTCTTCCCTCTCTCTCTCTTTCTTTCTTGCGGCATTTGGATGTTGGGTTTATCTGCATATGCTTCAAGTTTCATGAATGATGCCAAAAAATGGTCTTTCTTGTTCCGTTTTTTTTTTTTTTCTTTTTGACAGAAAATTTGAAGTTTTTATCTTTTGACCAAGTTTGGTTTGTCAATTTTGCTGAATCAATCTGGAAAAGGTTTCAACAAAGCCGCTCATTTTCCATTGGAGTTGCCAGCGAATTTGGTCTTTGTAACTGCACAAGCAAACAACTTGAAGTTGCATTGTGAATTTGAATTCCATACTGCAGCTACCAACATTGGATTTAGATCGATGTCGTAGATCTGGAAATGTGGCAGCTGCGGCACTGAAGATATCTTTTAAGTTTGAAGTGGAAAATGTTGAGTCTGAGGACTTCTTTATTCAATTATGGGACCGATTGTGACAAGGTTATAATCCGATACATGTTTCAATATTATACCAAATTACCTATATGCAGAAAAATGTATCGGTTCCATTTCAGACTTGGTATAAAACATATCACTTTTAGTTTTTGCACCTCCAAAATGACGATCGAGAAAAAATACATGCTGGTCGATACATGCTTATATTTGTTTTCATTATTTAGGCAATTTAAAATGCTTTTAACTAATTTTTAAATCAATAACGTGGACTGTGCATATCATTGAGCAAACGGATATGGTGCTGATTATCGATATTTAACATTTTGGTCAACCATATGTAGGTGACTTAGCCTGATCATTCATGGTCTCTTCAATATTTGAGCAAATTGAAATCAAATGTTTTTATAAAACAACCGAATAGTTTGGTAAAGTTGGACCTAAGATGCCAGCAATCACTGGAAGTATGTTTGAAAATGTGTCTTTGCCTCAATAGAATAAGATAAAATGAAGCTCAAATTATTGAAGTTCAAAGGAAATAAGCCGGAATCTCCCGCAAGTTTTGGAAATCTGATGACATCTGCATGGGTGCAAGAAAGTCAAGTTTGCTCGTACAATTCAATTTTTTTTGGGTCTGGTCTTCGCTTGACCGAGTATTTAAGTTCACAATCTTAGCTTGGAATTTGCAGTGCTAGTGCTAATTAGGTCAAAGGAATACAGGGCAGCCAAGGGGCTAGCCTAACCCGGACTCGAACCCGAATGGCAGTCCGCATCTGAGTCCTTACTCACCAACAGCCTGACCTGAGCTATTTGGGTTCGGTTTCAGCTAGGGACTGAGTGAGTCCAGATCAGGACTACCCAGAGCGAACCTGGTCAGGCTTCAGTTGGCCTATAGGTTAGTCCCTACTGATGGGTGCGGTCAAGTTTATCTTCCTGGTTGCTCTGAGCCGGGCCTTATTGGGTTCCGAGCTGCGGACCCGTCTAAAAGAAATCCATTGAGACATACCAGACCTATTGCCCTCTCCTACACAGTGCCCATGATGATCTAATAGCATCATCAGATTGGTTCATTTGAAATTCAAATCCCTCACAAAATAACCAGACTGTAAGCCATTTCAATGCATTTTTCTTGTGAATCTTGTGGAACCCGCAAGTACCAACCTCGCAGATTCATAACCACCGCAGGTCCAGATCCAGATCTGGCTAACTGCCTCAAAAAATTTTGACCAGTACTGGTCAATCGAGATCCAGCTGACTCGCAGATCCCCAGTGGATAAGCAGGTAGACATGAAAGAAAACCTCAAGACTTAACCGAAATCTCTCACTTATAAATCAACGATGGTAGTTAAGCGTTCACGAATTTCAAACATGAAGAACATTATATATATATATATATAGCATTATAATGTTAGGAAAATGCACCGTGCAGCATTCTGTAACAATTCAAGAGAAACTCAAAAATAATAATAAAAAAAAAAATCAAGCTTAAAGATAACAAATATTTTCAGCTTCACAACGAAATTGTCGTGCATTGGTAGGTGATACACCGTCAAATTTCAAAGGGGAGCTCCTTTCGGAGCCGCTATGTTGAAAAATTTAGGAGAAAGTCATCATCATATAGGCCACTTGCTAAGGCCGCATTCATGGCCAAGATAGGATCTGATGTATTGTTTTCTCTTGAACTTATTATAAAACATTAAGGGACTTTAATTTTCAGAAACATGATCAAGAGGCATTCAAAGTATGTTTGAAATCTAAATATGACTAACTTTGGTCTAATTATATCTCTACAGTACTAAGGCTATAGAAAATAATAACAATTAAAAGCTTTTTGACGGTTTTATTCTACTAGCCTATTAGCTTGTAAATTTCATTTATTGAGGCATTTCAAATGTCGGAACGATATTTTGAAGGCATGACCAACTTCAAGTTTGGTTATGATATTAAGAGCGCAAAGATATTTTAAAACATTTTATTTATTTCTTTTAGCAGACAGAGGTTACGCGGATCCAAACTACAAAGAGAAGGCTAATGACAATTGATCTTTGCTTTCTTACTCAATATTTTCTAAAGAGTAGTATTAAGACTTTTGTTGTAGAAATTTCTTAGTTACCTTAGCCTTTTTTATTAATAAGCTGAGATTAGGCATATCAGTTTATTCCAAGAAATGCACTTCAAAATTTGAATACGACCTCCATTACATGGAAAATCTTACGTCCAAGCACCCAGCCAGGTAGTTATATTGGTTCATTAATTTACCATTATATGGAGCGTTCGGGCCTGAAGTACTTTTTATTGTTCTTGTTAAGGATGCCTAATGGATCGGATTGAATTCAAATGTCTTCTTAACCATATCGAGCTCCGATCCAACTATGAACGAAGAAAAGTTTATACCCATCAAAATCCGAAATCACACAATATGAATCATATCCGAATCGAATTTTTAAATTCACATCTGATTCTGAATCCGACATTTACACCAAACCAATACTGCAGTAAAACATATTGTGAGTGGACTTTCAAAATGTAGACATTGAATATGGGGCAATTATTTAAAATGAAATTTCATTTAAATGAAATCGAATCGCGTGTAATTTCTCAAATCCAAATCATATCCCATTTCTTAATTGGATGTTAAAATTTTTTCTACATTTGACTTTTTTCTTAAAGCTATCGAATATTGGATCTAAACAATATTTATTGACATCCCTAATTTATGTGCAAGCTTGAAAAGCTCCTTGATTAAACACCTCCCAATGCCAACACAGTCCATAACCAAAAGGAGGACAATTCTTCTGCCACCAAATTGTATTTGCAAACTAAAGAGAGAGGCAAAAAGGGACACGGCAAAAGCAATGCTGGCCGGTACTAAAGTTAACTTCTGCCACCAAATTGTATTTGCAAACTAAAGAGAGAGGCAAAAAGAGACACAGCAAAAGCAATGCTGGCCGGTACTAAAGTTAACTACCAAGCAGTTTTTCTTTCGTTCTATTAGGTGTTTCATAAATAAAATAAAGGGAGGATAACCCTCATAATTATAGGCAACAATTCCATATCAATCAGCAACCCCTGCAATGTCCATACTCATTCGGACAATGATGCTTGCGCCAACTACTGACATCGAATATGAAATTCAATAAAAATTTGAAACCCACCCCAGAAGTGACACAACTTTCAATAGCGGAAACAATATCATGAATCATTTTCAGGCCAGTATCTACATTCTTTTACATCATAGCAGAAACAAAAGGAGAAATTTTTCTATAATTGAAATTCTTGACAAGAAGCACCTAGGAGCTTCCATGTTTATTGTGACAAACTCCATACAAATACATATACAAAAAACCTTCAAAACCAGGTGATGAAAGAACAACAAAAGAATACATACCAAATTCTTCAAATCAAGAACACAGCTAAGAGATACAAGGCAGGCAACACCACTTCTCCAAGGCCAGCATTATCGACTGTAAGGGATTTCCCGTTTCCTCCAAGGCAACGGGTGGCAATGGCAATTCTGGTGGCAAATGATGGTGAAAAGCATTTACGGCTTCGGCAACACCATCTTCATTTCCAATGTCTTTTGCCAGTTCCAATGCTAGTTGTTTTACCTGCAACACAACACCGAGGTCAACATAAATAAGGTGCAGCAACCAAGATAGGGAGAGTGTCCTCTTATATTACCTCCGGATCAAGCATAAATTTGATTGCACTTGACAGCCGTTCCACAGAAAGCTCAAAAATAGGTATTGGTGCAGGTCCGACTCCTTTCTCATGGACTCTATCAGCCCAGAAGTACTGGTCACCAAAAAATGGCACAATAGTTGTAGGGCACTGTAAAGAAAATAAACTAGGTGAAATAAATGGCCCATCATATAAACTATCAAATCCAGTACTGAAAGCTAGACAGAATATTTTGAGTGTATATTGACACAGCATTCTAGAGAATGAATGAAAAGGTTCCAATCATGGGATGATTAAACAGATAAAAGTCCAACTCCGTTACCAAGATGATATCACCACATTGGAAAGTTTTTTGATAGAATGAAGCTTGCTAGAGAAAATGAAAAATAGCACGTGTGGAGATCATGAGTTTGAAGTGATTTATCCTGTCCTCAGTCATAATCTCCAATACTTGGTGTAGTGAATTTTAATAATTAATCGATCATATGTTTATGTTTGTCATGTTCTTTGTGATCTCTCTGCCTTCATAATCGGTTCAAGCTTTCTCATTTGGATTACATTCAATTAACAGTTTTTGAACTTTGGCTTGAAACACCTCAGTTAGATGCATTTCAGCAGGCTCAAAAGTCAAAACAAAGTTCTTAAAGTTGCTCTCACCCCTGCTCTTAATCCTGCAGCTGTCGTGCCTGCACCTCCATGATGGACCTACAAGTTTAAATGAACAGATTTCAGAAAACAGGAAGGTGTAAATGTTGTTTGAGGTAAATGGATAGTATTTCACAAGATCATAGGACAACTAAAGACTAATGTCATAGATGGTGAACCTCAATACGTACAGGTCATGCATCTATCTTAACAATAAATAACAGGACTTCACTGCACGTGTTTTCCTTAATCACAGTTGCAAATTGCAACTTATCTGAAAGTGAACGTGAAAGCAAAGCATCTCACCACTGCAGCACACTGAGGGAATAACCAATCATGTGGGCAGTCTTCAAGAAAAAAAACATTGTCTGGAACTTCTGGAGCTGAAAAAAGAGTATAAACGAATATGGATTGATTTAAGGAAACCTCATACAAAACAACATGAATTCATGAAGCATTAAGACCAACATGGAATTTAACAACATGACCATTAAAGTGAATAAATAATTCCATTTGAAATTGATATACGAAAACAGGACAATAAAACACGGTTGCGAAATAGCTTCTTGAACAAAATTGTCCCAGATCAATTATGCTGGCAGTCTGTTCAACAACCATGACCAATTTTTGTTGAGGAAATAATAGAAGACTCAGAACACTAGAAGCAATGTTGTGAACCTCAGTTTCTTGAATCATATCAGACGCCCTCAAAACAGATGTGCATCAGCGATATACATCCGTCCATATCAGCCTTCAACAATTAAGCTATTTTTCAATTATTTTTTCATTAGTTCACCTTTCCCATGCAGGCTTTATTAACTGATATGGGCTGATGGCCTCCTATCAGCTTATCCTGGAAGGGGGCCATATTACTGCATCAACAGCCTGCAAATACAACGCATAATAGCTGATATGGGCCAATATGCACCAATATTAACAACAGCGTCCAGAAGTGTCCAGAAGTGATCTTATCCAAATGCTAACGTTGCTCATAAAATATCTACACCACCAGTAGTTTCAGAAACAGCATGGCAATGTAATGCAACATGAAACTCTGTAAGCAATGCATTTATACTAATGACAGTCCCATGGCTGCATAAAGGTTGAGGTTGGAGTTATTAGCTATCAACTTCAAAACCTAGACGTCAGTCTTTGGTACTCATGAAGCTGGACCCATCAAGTTGAGGATAACGCTTGATCCTGGTGGCTTGATGCATTAATAGCCACAATGTCTAGGTGTTTCAGTTATTCTGTAAGGAGTAAGAAATCAAGGGTTGAAGAGTGTGCATGGATAACGATCAGTCAGAATTGTGTCTAGGATCATATTCTTCCAAACACAATAACTATAATCCTTGTGTCACCTCCCTGGACAATAATCGAAATTCATGAACTCAGGAGGATCACAAGAATCATTCAGATATGATATTTCTATAAAACACTAAAATATCACTACTACACAGCACATTGTCTAGAAATCCATGCTAACATTCTGTTTGTACCTACATCGGACAGAGGATACAGTGCACGTTCAATGTATAGATATATGAATATTCCAACCTTTCAATGTCCAATATCCATCAAAGAACCCAAGTCATAACTTACATATTAGAAAAATATGCAATAAAAGAGGTTCTTGTACATATGAGAACTTACATACAATGCCTTTTGCAGAAATCAAACATGAAACCCTTGAAGCACAATGTACTTTTGTTTCAGAAGAAATGTTTTCAAGGCAATAATATCCATTATGGTATCTATAGGCATTTTCCAGATTTGAAATTAAAGAATGATGCATTAACAAGAAAAACACATAAATGACAAACTAAAGATTTCAATGGTAATTTCTGACTCTTAGATTACGATGCATGGGATGAACAGATGGTGTATCAGTCCATGCAAGTTCTTATGATCAGTAACTGATAAACCTATCTTTTGAACAGCATAACAGTCACACTTAAGTTAGGACTCATTCCGAAATAAGCACCAGCTCAAGCCCTTTAAAGGATTCATGAGAAAGCCATTGCCTCAAAGAAGGCCATTCACAAAGCAAATGTCTCAAAAGAAAATCTATGACTGCTAAATCCACGTAAATCAACAGGGCAACACTTGAGAGACAAAATAACTAAAAAAAACTTACTATTGCCAAGGCCGCCCCATCCTCTATCAATTAATCCCCTTTGTTCTGTATCCTTAAGGGCTTCAAGAATGATACTTGTTGTCTTTGTTGCATCTTCAAGTGGCTTCACAACAGAAACAAACAGTTACAATGCATCTACGAGTTGTTTAATGAATGTGCTATGTAATTTGTTTCACAAGAGCCTCTTATAAGTAAATAGAAAATGACATAAAAGGAAGCAACTTGGGCACACTACACACATTATTGGATATTGTTCTTTAGGGCACGTACATTTGTGCTGGACACGTCTGCGACACCCCCATCAATGCCCTGTACATGACAGGGCATCAACATTTCCCAGAGTTTGTGCAACAGAAATTTTAGAGAATATGTTGTAATTGCTGAAAAAATGGATTAAGGGGCTCCACTCTTTGTAAAAGACACTGTCCTGCCAAAACAACACAACCCTTCTCATGGTTCTCTAATGGTGTTAAGGGATTTCACCTTTTAAATGTGCAATCATGATCTCACTCAATTTTCTTAACCACATAGAAATAAGCATCCCATGTTTTCCTAATTTCTCTCTCTATTTTGTACATGATTATAGATAAACATGCTGAAAATTTTTCCAATATAGTAAGTGTTGGCGGTTTGTACTGTGAACACATTAATCTGTTCTACAATCACATATGATCATGAAATCAAAAATTAAAACACAGTGCACCTGAAAGCAATATCTGGATATCAGACTAATCAAGAAGAAACAGTACCAAAAAAAAAAATCATAATTAGATATTGGGCTACTAATAAAGAACATCATTTCTTGTGACACCATCACAATAGATTCACATTAACTGTACGTGTTCATCTAATGAAATTTGACTTGTTTAAAAAACAATCCTACCATGCTACCAAACCCTATATATATTGGTCTTGTGCCTGCTTGTATCCACTGTAAAAGCTCTTCCCGCGGCTGATAGTTGAGGCTATGATTTAAGAAACAGTATCCAACAACATCCACTTGGGTACCCCAATCTGCACATAGAGTTGAAGCAATAAATGCATAAAATAACAAGAATAAGCTTTAATATTTTGACTAATCACTCACACACACAAATGGTGGGGAAACAATTAATATATAGCAAGCAACCAACCACCAATTGTCTGTAGCAAGGTTCATAAAAACCAGTGAGTAGTTGACTGAATGCATATCAACCGAAAAGCACATGCTGGAACATGCTTCATATGGAATTAAATGGCAACAGTTATGCAGGCTCCATGACTTACACAAGCTAACTCAATCATTTAACTGTGACATGTAGAGGGAAAATCTCTTAGACAGTGTAACAGAACATTTAAACGCCTACTAAACAGAAAGCATGAAGCGAAAGAATTTAAAAGTAATCAACTTTCTTGATCTTCTACTGACAGTGGATATACTGCATTAGTCTTCAACTCAATCTAACCAAGGCAAGCAAATGAAACCTAAGCATTGATGCAGCATGGGTTAGTCACTTAGTGGGCTGGATCCCAGACATGGATCCATTTAGGATCTTAAGGACGACATGAATTAATCTTAGATGTTTTAAACTTTTTTGGGTTTGGACCTCTTTATTTTGAGGATCCAAGATCCAATTCGGATTTAGGGTTTAACCGGATCTTTTTTTTTTTAAGCTAAGTAAAAAATAAGAAAACCCTATTTTCCTTTGCAATTGAATTCTGTTGATTTCTCGTGCATTGTTTTGTTTCCATTTTTTGGTACCCTTCCTGGAACGATTAAAGTCAACCCTCCAATCACTGTGTCAGATTGGTGTGAGAACCAGGTGTCCCCTCAATCTTCGTAACGGCCAACGTTCTGAGGAACAATCTCGTGCATCCAGGAAAAAGGCTCGAAGACCTGGTCTTTCGCCTGATCGAGTCAATGAACAGAATAAACAAAATGCATGATTAACAGGCACGCACCGAGGAAAATATGCTCAACTGGAAAAAGCAAATAAAAAAAATCACGTACGCAGGAACAAAACTCTAGCTGCTCTGACGAGGCAACTGGATGAGTTTGACGATCAGATAAAGAAAAGGGATAAGCAGTCGGCTGGCCTCGAACAAGGAAATCTGAATAACAATGGAGAACGGTTGATTGAATTTGACAAACAACAAAAGCGAAGAGAAACCCAAACTGACAACCCAGGGCAGACGACTGTAATCGAAAGAGGAAAAATCCAACACAGGGCGCCAAGCCCTGAGTCTATCAATGGAAAGAGGGGGTCACCCTTCATTGTCGGCCTATGTCTGCCGCCGGACTCTGACAAGGACGTCCTGGTTGGGGGGTGGCGGGGTTGACTTAGTGTTACACTGGCTTCCTTCATCTCCCGCCGTCAGCAGAAGCGTTGGCCGGCGCCGTTTCACCATCTGCCGCGCCTCCTTCGCTAATCCCTTCCCCTCCGACAGCTCTGCCCGAAGGGAGAACGATCGCCGGAAACAAACAACGCGGAAAACCATTTCTGCCGCTGCTCAGGGGAACTGCTGGCGACATCTTCCAGCCGGTCGACAACCTCCCAGTGGTTGGTGTGGCGCCGCCAGTTGTGCGCAGGTCGGACGGCGACCACCGGTCGCCCCCAACTCTAGCGGAGGGGCCAGGCTGCTGCCCCGATGGCCGCACCGACCCGTTCGCAGCCCTTCGGGCCACCACATAGACCCGGTCCCGCTGGCGGGCCCATTTGGCCAATTCGGGTCCTCTAATGGATCCGAATCGGCTCCTCTTAACCTTACAGCCCCGGCAGATCCAGTTCTAGGTGGCTGCAGACAAATTTTTGGGTCTGCCGCGCCAGGTATGGGTTTGAACCCTGTAGCCTTAACCAACCCAACCAGGAGGATTTGATTTAGAGTTACTCCTAACTCAGATCCAGAACATTTTGTTCAGTCCAATCCCAGATCGCCTCAGACCCAATTCAGATCCACCAAACGATACCTCTGCGTAGTTTCGGACCGATCAAGACCAGACCCTTGCTCATCTGGACAGCTGGTCAAGCTCGTGCCTAGGCCGTCTACCCCGCAACTCGGTTCAGGCCCACACCTATCCCCATTTGGATCCAGCGTCTAGTCTAGCAAATGGCCTCCATATCCAATCGAGCCAAACCTACTTCCTCATGTACCACAGACAATAAATCCATACCCTCCAATGAACCCTCATACCTACCCAGTACCTAAGTCATGCCCCAAATCTGCACTTGCACCCTTCCTGCCAACACCCAACGTGGCTTAGTGGGCTGGATCCTAGATTTGGATCCATTATCCATTCAGAATTTTAGGATAAATATTATTTAATCTTATTTGGGTGTTTTTAATCTTTTTGGGTTTGGATCTATTTGTTTTACAAATCTAAGATTCAATTCAGATCTAGGGTTTTTAGCCTTCTTAAGGGCTCTAATCTTTTGTTTGAGAAATAGAAGATTTAAGACAAGCCCAATTTTCCTTTGCAATGGAATTCCTTTGATTTGTGGAGCATTTTCTTCGTTTAACTCACGCAACCAAGGCAAGCAAATGAAACATAAGAATTCAGGTAGAAAAAGCTCCTGCCATGAATGAAATGCACCAAACGAACATATCAATGAACTTAACAGTCAAGCTTCAGGATAATGGAACACCTTCTGACTCCATGGATACCAACATGCTTGGTGGAATTTGTCATGTTTGACCTACCTAGGTGTCGTTAAAAAACAAGGGAAAAGAGAGACTCACCATTTGGCTTTGGCACAACATGTGGACTCCACATGTATCCAGTCGGCAAATGCGAAATTGATCCATGGTATGTGCTAAAGTATGCAATTGGTGGAAGCTTCAACTTTTTCTTTCTGAAGTCATTTATCATGTCTCTTATAAACCACCATATAAGCACATCCACGACAAGATATGAGAGCTGGGTAAGAGTATAAGCAATAAGCAGACATTAAAATTCTAGAATCAAATAAAGGAGTTCACATACAATTCAGAAGCTCTAGAATCATAAACAATGAATACATGCAGATTATCATGCTAAAAGTTTGGGGAAAGCACAGCATAGGTTTGTAAGTCAAACTGTTCGGATCATGTAAAAAATGCATACCCGATAACCAGCACTTTGAGGTACCCGTGCCAAAGGATGAGAAAACTCGTGTGTTGGCCTGCCTATGAGAAAATACAAGTAAAAGAACATATCAATGCCTTCGAAAAAAGTTTTTCTTCGAGTCTACATAGCGAAAGGCGAACAATCTTAATAATGACATCTAGCACTCAACAACCAATAGATGAGGCAGGAAGCTAAAAGAAAAAAATCGTCAACAACTTCCATCCACCATTGAACTTTTAGAAAAAGCAGAGATCTTCCTGTCATTCATGTAGGAAACACATTATCTGCATTTTCCATTCTTTAAAGTTTAACCTCTTTCTTCTAGTCACTATTTTATTTCGATCAAGAAGATGTTACAGCCATAATATAGTCATCAATTGCAATGTTGTGAAACATGCAACATAACATGAATCTGTTAAAAGTTGTCAAATTATGAACAAATAAGAAATTCAGAACAAATTACCGTAAAAATCAGGGGAAACCAAGGAAAAGCACCATCATATGAAAAATAAACAAAGTAACAAACCATTGTCAATTTCACATGAGTACAAAACATGAATGCCAAATCATCGTTCATCATAGCAGCAAGTTCTTCTTTGGCACATGCATCCAGTATTAACAAAGTGCTCCAAGCTCATAAGGTCAACCTGCATCCAGTATCCTTGGCACTGAAATTTTATAGCCTTCCACAAATCCTAGAGGTGCCCTGCATAACATCTTCATGTGTCGCAAGACTTGCAACTAAATGATGTCTCAATCTAGAGATCCTTGTAGCACTCGGTTGTTTACAAAATTTACATGATTTTCAATCCATTGTCGACTTAAACATACATGTACAATTGCTATGTGCGGTCATTGAAAGTCATTTCTTTTCAAGATAGCATAAATACATGGTAGAAAGGCAATATTATATATTTTTCATGGTGAAAAATACCTCCTATGCACAAAATGAGAAAGCCCTTTCTCTAATGTGAGAACAATCTCGCATGCAAAAATCCGGCCTCAAATTGCAGTTTTTCCCCTCGAAAGGGTGAGAGCTCTCATCCACACAACTCCTAAATATGCATATGACTCAGGGATGGAAGATTTTTAAAACCCAACATGTGATTTTGTGATTTTGCAGAGAACCAGCTAAAACATGCTTTCCATTCCTGTATGCCTCTTTTTTGCAATTCCATGTGCTAGTGATTTTGTTCCACTAGTACCACTCAACCACCAGTGATTGCTACGATGTGGCTTCAGATTGATTCTGGACAAATGGTTCCCAAAAAAATAATTGGGTAACTGGAATTCATTACACCTACTAATGGCCGCACAATATTCAGATGTCTCACAAACTAAAACAATACCAAGAAAAAAAGCAGAATGAATAGAATTTGAACTCACGTCCATGGCATGGTAAAGAAAATGTGAATTGGTACCCCAAGGGCTTCAGCTACATGGACATGCCCTGCATAAATTCATAACGAGATCTTAAGCACAAACATATTAAACTCAGTCTCGTAAAGATGCACCCAGCTATTACACTATTGTCTTAAATAGCTAGGAGCTAAGACCAATATATGTTCCTTTAGAAGATTTATCTTAGTTGTCATCATTTTCTGCAAGTTTTAAGCAAATTTAGCATGTCTTCTCTTTTCTAGACCCCAAAGGCTAAAGCAGAACAAGAAATCGCAAGCCACGAATCTTTCCTTCAGGTTGCAGAACTTTGAAGTTCAACTCTTCAAGCTATAACCTACTTCCTGCTTTTCTTGGTCAATGGCTGCACGATAAAATGAAATTGGAGTAAAATTTTCTTGTGAAAGGCCAGACAATATCTGAAATTTCACTTTAAAGCTTTTGATAACCATGATGCAATATCCAGCATATGGTACATTGCTCAATAAGACAGCCACTTAAGTATGCATGACATATTCTGTCACCATTTTACCCTAAGACAGGCAAACGCTGCCTCCCATAACAGAAACAGTGAAGACTACAGTTACTGTGTTATTGTGGTGGAAGAGGAAACCTCTTCAAACTGTTGATGGTTTCATTCATTCTGTTTATGGACTGAAAAATGAAAACCACGTACATACAGGGACAGAACATGGTAGTTGTAGAATATAGTCCCTCACCAAATAAGGTACAGTGATAATTCACGTATTCTCTTTAAATCTCTCGTCAATCAATGACAGAGGCCTGTAACTTTATTATTTATTCTCTTCTGTTCATCGCAAGACTCTGTGATAGAATAACCTTGACAACTCAGTCAAGCCATTGCTTCTCTAACTCCCTATTTGGATGGAGTGGAACTGATACAAAGGAAAGGAAAGTAGAATCCATCTTGTCTTTGGATAGCTAATTTTAAAGGAGGGAAGGGAAAGGTTTGGATAGGAGAGGGAAAAATAGTGTATCTCCAATCCCTCCAGAAATGGAGAATTTAGGACAGAAAGGAAAAAGGTTTCTAACAAGAGACAATTTTACTCTAACGAGAGATGTTTCAATGTTCACAGTTGGGTGCTTTGCTGAGAAGATTATTGGTGACAACGTGAAAGGGGCTCAGGCAGCCAGTTTTCCATTTCTTCAGTCCGGCTAATGCCTGACGATGTTTTCGTCAGGCAAAGACTCCATTGAGCAACATAAAAAGGGGGATGAAACGCTGCAGTGGTAGCCACTTTTCACGTTATATTGGATGAGACTTGAATGCCCGATGGTAACATCAAAGGGGCTACTGATGCAGCCCCATGCTTTCTATAATCAAACCTCAAGGAAAAAGAGAACAAAAGAAAAAAGAAAAACAGACTCATGTGTCGTTCTGCTTAGAGTTTCTTATGAAATAAGTCAGTAAATGAGGCATTCTTCCTTATACTCTTAATATTTCTTGTTCAATCATCTTGTTCAATATATTCTTAATATTTCAGCTTAGAGTTTCTTATGAAATAAGTCAGTAAATGAGGCATTCTTCCTTATATTCTTAATATTTCTTGTTCAATCATCTTCACATAACTTCTTTTCATGTGCTTTTATTTGTATCTATCATTTTCTCACGTATGTCAAATTTACTAGTTGTGCCTTCGACTGCATGATCAAAGGTTTTGGTCTTAAAAATTAGGACTTTTTTTCACCTAAACACACTTTTGGGCACAGTTTTAGTAAAAAATGTATTAATGATATTGTAACGTAAAGACGTCAAAATATATGTACAATCAGTCATAGTCTCCTTACCACCATATGTACAGGTAAGAAATGTATCTTTTAGCACTATAATTGGTCCACATTCATATCCAATACAGTCATGTGAGAGCTGTGCATTGACCAAATCTCTAGATGTCCTCCTAACGATCCTGGATGGTTGCATTGGCCCACTTATGTAGAGAGAGAGGGAGAGAGAGAAATGTACAATCAAATTATTACAATTAATAAAAAAATTATTTAGGAGAGAGTTATACATATTGTGGAGATGGGGAGATATATATACATATATATATATATATTATTTATTTATTTATTAGGGGCATTATTGTAAACAAATTTAATTGTTTTCCTTCCCTTTCGTTTAAATAGCTACACAAACATGCTATTTGGCAATCCTTTCCTTTCCTCCCCTTCCCTTCTCCATCATTAATTCCCTCCCTTCTTTTCCTTCCCTTTCCATCCTTTAGGGGGCGTTTGGTTGGCAGGAAAAGCACTGTTCAACAGGAAAAAAAATTCAATTTTTTAAAACTTTTCAATTTCATCAAACATGGAAAAAAAATTTGGACCGTTGGAGATGATTCTGGAAAAATATTTCAGGAAAAATTTCTCCAGCCAGAGGGGTGGAGAAATTTTTCCAGAAATTTTTTTGTGACCGTTGGAGGAGGCAGGAAGAATGGATGGGGAGGAAGAAGAAGGGAAGAAGGGAAGGAGGGAGGAAGAAGAAGGGAAGGAGAAGAAGGGAAGGAGGGAAGAGGAAGAAGGGAAGGAAGGAGGAGGAGGGAGGAAAGAAGAAGGGAAGGAGGGAGGAGGAAGAAGAAGGGAAGAACGGATGGGGAGGAAGAACGGGGAGAAGAAGGGAGGAAGAGAAGAACAGACGGGGAGAAGAAGGGAAGGAAGGAGGAGGAGGGAGGAAAGAAGAAGGGAAGGAGGGAGGAGGAGGAAGAAGGGAAGGAAGGAGGAGGAGGGAGGAAAGAAGAAGGGAAGAAGGGAGGAGGAAGAAGAAGGGAAGAACGGACGGGGAGGAAGAAGGGAAGAACCGCCTCAACCGCGTGCTCGCAGACACGGAAAAAGCTAGGGCACATCACCAGGATGGTCGCAAGACTCGGTGACGCTGCCTGAGCGTTTTGGAAGTCGGAGGACGCTTGAGCAGCCACCGTTGCTGCTTGAAGTCGGAGAAAGAGGGCGTCGAGGGTTTCAGATTGTCTGGATCCCTCTTTCGAGAGGCATTCAGACATCAGACTGTTTCAGACGGTCTGAATCCCTTTTCGAGAGGGACTCAAACCGTCTAAAACCCTCTCCGTCAGAAACCCTCAATGAGGGTTCTGGCCATAGCGCGAGAGTGAGAGAGAGTCTCACCATTGTCCACCTCCCTTCTCTTCCCTTCTTCCTCTCTGTCCTTTTCTTCCCTTCTCCCTCCTTCTTCTCTCGCTCCCTTCTTCCTCCTCCCTCCTTCTCTTCTTCCTCCTTCTTCCTCACCATTCCCATCAAACAAAGAAATTTTTTTCTAGAAAAATAATTCCTCCATAACAAACACAAACTGGTTTTGGAAAAACGGAAAAATTTTTCCGTTTCTTCAATTCCAGAAATTTTTTTCTAGAAATTTTTTTCCAGAATTTTTTTTTCTGGCCATCAAACGGCCCCTTAGTAACTTTTTTTGCCTCCATCCAAACAGTGTAAGTTCTTTATTAAACTCCATAACTAGGTGTGTAATGTTGGCAGTTTGAAATGAACATGCAGTCCCCTGATATAGTTATCTGATTCCTTCTCTTCCAGTCACTTGCCATCAATTATCATCATTCCTTGTCCGATTCATTCTTTGTCTATTAGAAAATAATTTTAACTTTTAGCTTATTTGGTTCTCAAAAAGAGAATGAAATAGACCACATGTTCATCGTGAGATGGGAAAGAACACATGGATCCCTAGTTCTTATGGGACAACTAATCCATCTATGAAATCATTATAACCGCTTCATGCCACCACAATTACTGCACCAACCACCAAGCCACATGCTCCAGTGCATGTGCATGCCCCCATTAATTACTTCTTGCTATGATAATGAACAAAAGTAAATCGGAAGACAATATAATCCATAGATGGAAGTTAATTGTCCAGGAGACAGTAGAACTAAGAACTCACCATAAGCAGGAGGATTCGCAATGATCACCTGAGCACTAAAAGGAGTTCCAGAATCAATATCAGGTTCTGTGCAAGCTGGAAGTAATGAATCGATGATAGCCCTGATTTGCTTCCGTTGAAGAGATATATCTGCTGGTCCAGATGGCAAAAAACCTTTATTCTTTGCCATATCTGTGAATATTTCAAAGTTATCATCAATTCAATTATTATCCAGATGAAAAATCTGACCAGTGATATGATGGAAATGTCATGCATCAAAAAAAGAGGCATTGGTTAAAATACATAAATGAACCAACTAACAGATCAGCGTATAAAAGACTGCTTACATCTTGCCAAAATTCGTGCATCACCACCCAAAGGGTGAAAATCAATCCCAGCTGATTTCACAAAGGTTCTGAAATTAGCATGAGTTGCTAGCCTAACATGATGACCGAACTCCTGCATGAAGATCAACTTTCAACTCTTCCTAGAACCACAAGTAATTCATATATAAAACAGCTATCAACCTTGTGAAGATGTGAATACACAGTTATTCAGAAAATATGGCAGAAAAACATTCCTTCATCTGAAGTAACCAGGATTATTGTCACTTATTTGTAGAAAATTGGAAAAGTAATCAGAAAATGACGTGCCTCTGAAGTAACAAGAACATTAATTACATAGCATTTCATCCAACATAAAACTGGACGGAATCATGAAATATACAAAATATCTAACCAAGCCAACAACAAATACATGGAGGCTTAGAGTAGAAAGAAGAATGCATCAGATTGGAGAATTGCAGGCACAATCTGCATGAATAACTTCTTCCTCAGGGAAATATCTTGTATTACCATCAGGCATCAGCATGTTCAGAAGTATATGATGATAAACATGATGAAATAAAAGTTTTTCTCCATGCCAAATCAACCTGCTAACATAATATAACATGCAGTACTAAGCACATTCATATCTCCAAGGGAGGAAATCAGTTGTTCAACAATCGACACACAATCACAAGGGGTTAACTAATAATAAAGTCAAACGCCCAAAAGCAAATGATCAATCACATATACAGTCTCTTGCATCTTTTTCTATTGCTCTGAGCTTGTAAAGTTTCAATTATTTAGTTCATCTCAAGTTATAAGAATAATGGGAATTAAGTAGGCTTCACATTCATGGATACCAAGTTGTTTCAGATGCACTACTTCAAGGGCAGAGTAAGCACAAGAACTACAACAGCTGCACCATTTCACTCATTTAAAAATTTAAACCAAACAATTCGAATCTTAACAAAAAGCAACATCAAACAATTTAGTTCACAGAATGGGAAGAATTTGATAAGTAGTGAAGTTCTAGAAAAAAGAAATCATGTAATTAACATAAGTATTTCATAAGCACAAAAAGAAGGCCATGATATCAAGCAGGGAGAGTGAACCTGAAGACGTTTCGCAATAGCTATAAAAGGCTGCACATCCCCTCTCGTACCAACAACAAGCATGGCAATGTTTAACTTCGGAATTGTTTTGTGGGATTCAGTGGTTCTCCTTCCAACATCAATTGGCGCTGCATCAACAGCATCAAGCTCTAGCAGTTCAGATGCTACAGGTGCATTTTTGGTAACATCAACCTCCACAGTCCCATCCTTCTGAACTTTGACAAGCTCAATAATCTTTTTCTGATAGTCACAGGAAATAAGATTAGCTTGCATATACAAGCACACTTGAATCATTAAACTGCTGATACTAAGAAATTTCTCTTTGGTTCCAAATTTTGTTATTTACTGCTCAAGGGAACTGCCTAAAACTAAGAAAGAAATTCATCACATCAAGCCTTATCCAGAAAAGGAACAGATATTCATCACAAGTGGTTAAAAATGAGACAGATGTCCACAGCTTGAACCTAACTGCCTAAGCATAGATCGTGTGCTACCTCAGTCATTTCAAAGGCTGAAATTGTGAAAGAACAGCATGAACTAAGATGAACATGCACTGAGAACTTACACTAGCTAACATGTAGGAGAGATATTTCTTTGATGAAACCCCAGAAATAAAAACACCAATCTCATCTATGCATTCCTGAACAATTATTTACTATACGAAAGAGAAAAGATGTTGTAAATGGGCCATAAATCCTTCCAAGTGCCAGTGCAGACATGCCACCATTGAAAGGCAAGAACCTTCGAATTCTCTCCCATCTTTGTTCTTCAGAAATTCCAGCTAACAACAGAAACATGCATACATGCCCTACTGCATGTGCCTTGCACATACTCGTGAAGGCATGCACATGCATGTAGTCAAGCACATGCACACTCACAGTGGTAATTCAGATGCTAAAGGGGAAGTACCATATCTGCAACATACCTTTTCACGTTCTAGCAGTCTGTCTAGTCTCAAATCGAGCCTCTGATGGTCTCTTCTCTCTGTCTTAGACCTATATAGAGCAAAGTCATGGGCATCCGACAGTAATGTTCTGGACGGAACAGAGCTTACAGGTGCTGTTTTGCAGTGCTCCAAGCCTTGAAAGATAAATATCAATTGATGAATTATAGTCACCTCAGAGAAGAATATATTACTGATAACTAAGATTTCTTGTGCTTCATCTTGAATGCTAGACATGCGTTTGTATTTTAAATATAATTTTTCACATTACATCATATAGTTTTTTGGTTAGGAGATGCTCCAGAAGGTCATCCCAAGATCGACACCACAACACATGTATTCCATAATCAAGAAACCCATTAATTGGATTTGTTACTCATTGAACACTATTGAAGGGGAAAAAACAGAATTTCTTGATCACAGGGAGAAATCCCTATTTAAACCTATATCAGACATGTACCATGTCTCTTCTTCACATTGTTAAAAAAGAACAGCATTATTTCACACGTTATTAACAGCCTAATGTTTTCCTTTAATTTGTCTTTTAACATGAAGTTTCCAGTTCTTTTGGGTTGCATCCTTTCCTCTTATTGGTCCTCGTTGTTTTTCAGTTAAATCAACTTTGATGTGGGACTCAAGGACCACCATGATAATTCAACCTCTGTGTACAGCAAAAGTAGCTGTCGTGTCTTTTCGCTGGCCATTCAGATAGTTCCATCAGTGCCTCTGACGATATGGAAATACGGAAAGACATCCTTATCCCTTCTGACAAAAAACGCAAAGGCAACAACATTACTACTGAACAAACAACTTACCCTTCGGTGATGATCCCCTTATTGATGAATTCACGAACCCACTTGTTGAATTGAATGACTGGCTGCCTGCCGTTACAAAGGATTTCACCGACTCTCTGCCGGAGCCAAAACTGCCTTCTACTTCAAAACGATCACTGCCTAAACCGCTTGATTTTTCACTTGCTTCGACAATTCCATTCCGCTTGGCTTCCACAGACGCTCCACCTGCTTCCATACCCTTGGAACTTCAGTCTTACTTCCAGAAACCAATTTCACTGGATCTTTTGCGCCCCTTCGATCCCCGTTGCTCGTCGGGGTAAAGAAACAAGTCTGACTCGGCCAAGTGCACAGTCCGAGCGTCTGAATCTTCACACCGTTGTGAAGATTCAGGCCTCGGTTTACTGTGAGGTTCGAAAACCTAGCCGTGATCCTCAATGAACCGTTGATCTTCCTTTCATCCCCCTCCTGCTGTCCTTCTCCCCCTTTTTTTTCTATGCACCTACCGGTCAAAGATCGATCGAGAGGATTTAAAATTAACTAGCCATACCAAATAAACGAGAAAACAGCTGTAATTCAATTGTTTCAATATCGAGAGGGTTTCAGTTAACCCATGCAAAATAAACAGAGAAACAGCCGTAATTCAATCGTTTCCATGAAAGGACAGCAAATATGAAACACTAAGATAGCATCAGAAAATACTTAAAAAGAAAAGCATACGCTTCCGATTAAACCTAGCGTCTTCCAGAAGGAAAACCAACCGCGAAAATGTCCACGCAAAAGAAACACGGAAAATGCAACGACTAAAGAAACTGGAATACTTTCTTTCACGTTAGAGACGGAAGAGAAAATAACCGACGCGATGGGAAAAAAACCATAAAAAAATGACTGGAAAAGAACTCAAAGATTCATAAAATCTGACACCGGAAACAAACACTTCACATGGACATTACGGGACCAAAAAAAAAAACTTCGAAAGAGAAAGAGAAAGATCGAATTCAATTCCTAGAAATCGTTACTGAGCAGCTGATTGAAAATCAAAAAAGGAAACTGCCTGTTCCACTACAGACAGCCCAAATATCAAGAACTCAACTATTTCTCAAGTTCATAAACTTAATCAAGTACCTTGAAACTTGAAATCGTACCTCACGTCTTCAGGAGACCGAAGCAAGCTAATCAAGACTACAAATTCACCACGATTCCAAAGAATATTTCAAAGCAACCCAAAAGAACACATATCCGAACGGAAGAAAAGAAAACAAGGGTACCTAAAGAATCTTGGGAACAAAAATAAGATGGCCCAGAGAAAGCGAAGAAGATGCCTAGTGTGGTTCCGATGAGATCGATTCCGCAGTTGCTCCTCGCCTGACTGATGAATACGGACGGGATGCTCGAGCACCGTCGATGAAGAAAAGGCGGGAAGGACTCGGCAAGATTCCAGAATATGCTAGAGAGTTCTCTCACAGAAGTGAGCTCAATCATAGAGAAAGAGAGAGAGGGAGGGAAACCCTGTTTCTTGTGATTACAGGATTGTTGTCTTTGTAGCGGGACACAGGAGAGATCCTGTTTTTGAGTTTATTCGCGGGAAAATTTCGGTTGCGGACCTTCCGTTTCGTCTATAATCCTAAGAACTGCGCTCTGTGTTTCTGATTTTTTATACACCGCCCAGTTTTATTGACAATTGTGCAAAAGGAAGCCCCAAACCAAACTAAGTGGTCACATGTGGTGAACATTAATGTCCAGATTCCTTTTTTATAAAATAAAAATAATTTTATTTTTTATATGACTCATATTTTAATTATAACTGAAGGCGACAGTAAACTACTATTTTAATGTACAACTGTCGATAGCAAATCAAGAAAATCATAAATGTCAGTTTTTTTAAAAGACAAAGGCTGGTTGACAGCGAAACTGCGTCCAAAAAAACAGTCTTTCGTTATTATTTTGCCGCGTAGAATCTTATAGTGTTGCTTCTCCTGTGTCACCATTTGACAAAATCTGTTTTTGGGGAACCCACTTCTTGTAAACACTAGGTTCTTTTGAACTGAACAAACTAAATTTTGAGGTTTTCAAATGTTTCACATAAAAATAGATTGGATAAAAAGTTCCTTAAGTTAAACTTTGGATGGTGCACTTTTTATATTGTAAACAAACACATCTTTTAAATTCAAAAACTTGAATTGATTAACCTAAAAATAAATTTTTGGAAACTAATTTTGCATATTACATGTATTCCGGGGACTTAATGGTCTTGACCTTGGCGTAGCCTTTGTTGTAACTCATTTACAAGTCAATTCCATGAAATCTGAAAAAAAGCGTCGTTTTCTTGTAATGTCACGTCATTGCATAATGTGCACTAGCTCCCATCAGTTCTTCTTCATGTTGCGGCCAATAAGAAATGTGGGGGAGATACATTCTTCCATTCGTATGGTTCAACACTTATCAGCGTTTAGTCACGTGTAAATTAACCTTTTTAAACCGACACAAGCAACAAAGTTTTATAAATTATATTGATGTAGACATGTTTTATAGTCTTCAGATTTTCTGGCAAGCGTATTTGAAGAACCTCAATTATTGAAGAAAAACAATCTTTTCTTTTTTTGGGGTATACTTTTTTACTTATAATTAAAACTATTTAAATTTTTTTCTAATGGAAGATACCTTTTGAGTGGACGGGCACCATTCAATTGTGATACCACCGCTTATGGCATAGTTGACAAACCTGTGATTCCGACTAAGATCAGTTGATTGAGCCATCAAGTTAACGGATTGACTCGAAAATGGCTAACTATGGACCAAGAATCACTCCTTGGATCAAATAAAAAAATCTGGATGTTATTATTATTGATGGAATGCAGATTTAATTGCTAAGCAACTTCATAATCAATTATGAATCCGAATCCAGCATCCAACTGAAACCCCGTAAACATTCAAACCATTTATGTAATGCCCCGCTTTTGAAATTTAGTTCCAAGATTGTCGGGAGACTTACAAAGACGGTTGTTAAATAGTTGCCATTCATGGTTCCTTGTTTAAGCCGGAAGAGAAAATAACCGATGCGAATGGAAAAAACATTAAAAAAAAAAAGACTGGAAAAGAACTCAAAGATTCATAAAATCTGACACCGGAAACAAACGCTTCACTTGGACATTACGGGACAAAAAGAGAAAAAAAAACTTCGAAAGAGAAACAGAAAGATCGAATTCAATTCCTGGAAATCGTTTACTGAGCAGTCGATTGAAAATAAAAAAGGGAAACTGCCTGTTCCACTACAGACAGCCCAAATATCAAGAATTCAACTATTTCCCTACTTCATAAACTTAATCAAGAACCTTGAAATCGTATCTCACGTCTTCAGGAGACCGACGCAAGCTAATGAAGACTGCAAATTCACCACGATTCCAAAGAATATTTTCAAAGCAACGCAAAAGAACACATGTCCGAACGAAAGAAAAGAAAAGAAAACAAGATGGCGTAGAGAAAGCGAAGAAGATGGCTAGTGTGGTTCCGATGAGGTCGATTCCGCTGTTGGCAGTTGCTCCTCTCCTGACTGATGAATACGGGATGCTCGAGCACCGTCGCTGAAGAAAAGGCGGCAAGGATTTGGCAAGATTCCAGGATATGCTAGAGAGTTCTCTCACAGCAGTGAGCTCAATCGTAAAGAAAGAGAGAGAGGGAAACCAATGAATTTTCTCCCTTAAATATGGAAAGAAAATGACTCATTACTGGCTTATTTTTCAGTTGTCTACCACTGATCTAGAGCTAAGGAGAGGTGGTTCAACTAACTAGTCAATATATAGATACAGCTGAAAGAAACTAGCAGTGAACTATACGAGGGCTTTACTAACTTCTTTGCTCTTACCACCCGGTTTACTAACGTCCGCATTGCTAGTAAGAGCAGTATTCTTTATGTGAATCAGCAAAGAAGTTAGTATAGTTCACTGCTAGTTTCTATCGACTGTATCTATATATTGACTAGTTAGTTGAACCACCTCTCCTTTACCTCTAGATCTGTGGTAGACAACTGAAAAATAAACCAGTAACGAGTCATTTTCTTTCCATATTTAAGGGAGAAAATTCATGAGTCCCACACGGTTGCTCAAGGAACTTACAAGTGAGCACTGCACGCACACACACACACACACACACACACAAGGGATTTATGGAATATACCTGTAGCCAAGGACCAATTTCTCTTTTGATTTTTAAGTAAGATAGAAAATCAAGCAGATAATCCAGCTTAATTGCAAACCCATACCTTTTGCAAGCAATATCTCTACTTTAGCCAACATATCCTTTTATTATTAGTTCACAGCTTTCCTGGACCATGGTTGTTCTTTATTGCAGTCAAGCTTATAGATACCATAGCATCTTTTAAGTCGTAATGCCATTGATGGATAAACTACTTCAGCACCATTATAGGAAATTCAGGCAGAGTATCCATTTATTATCTATTAAAACTAAAAAGAGAAACATGTTCCTCCAGCAACAACATGAATGGAACCATAGGCTTGTATTTCATTTTAAGATGATCTTTTGCATCTTTCATCTCATGCTTTTTTGCCAAGAATATCACACTATTATACGACTGAGCCCCTGAATTGTTCAAGATTTCCTCCTGCCTTGTTAGATGATGTCTAATTTGTTCTCTACTTCTACAACCTAAAGAATGGGGGTAACACACAGTCTTCATCCTGATATGGCTTCCAAGGAATCCAACAGATTGCACCTTTAGGCTTTCATTTTGATTCCAAAATTATGCACATAAAACCTACCAACCATATTTATGTCCTCCGAGTACTTTGCATACTCGCTTCGTATAAGCTACACATGATCTTGCCCGTCGTTGGGAACAAACTGTAAATGCCACAAACAATCCAAGGCTAGCTTCAGGCTGAGTTAAACTCCAACACCGGTTACTACATGAAAGAAACCAGACCCGATTAAACTGGATGGCCGCCTCACCATAGACAGGAGTACAATTGTCAAACCCTTTTATATTTTGCTAAAAAGTTATCTTAAATAAAAGATAAACATCCTAATATATTTATGAAAATTATTTTGATATAAAGCATGTTTTGAATCTAGTTGTTTTTACGAAATTTTTTTTTGCCAAAATTTTGATGCTTTGAGAGCCATTCATTTTTTCTTATTATAAAACACTATTAAAACCAAAAAAATAATCGATGTACTATATGTTGTACATCAACCTATCTTTAAGATCACATTGCTTAGGTTATATTTCAAAAAACACTTTAAATATAATATTTAAAGGGAGAATGGAGTAGATCTATGAATGAATGCCCAAAGAAGCTTGGGATTCTTTAACATCCCCACAAATAGTGGTGGCGCCTGAGGTGGATTTTCCATTTTATATATGTATTACCAGCTTCTTGAATTTCAATTGTCAATAAGATTTCTTTCCTAAATGAAATATTAATAAATTATTTTTTAATCCTATATTTTTTATTTCCGAGTTGTAATAAGTTTTTTTTCCTAAATGAAAAGATTCATAAATTATATTCTATTCTTACCCTTTCATTTCTAATTTTAAAAAGATTTCATTCCTAAATGAAAAATATTCATAAATTATCTTTTAGTTTTACATTGTCCTAAAGGGCTTAACTTAGTTGTTTAAGCTTTTGGTGAAGGAGGTCTTTCATTATTAGCCAGCATAATATCTCTTTGGTGTATGAGTAGGAATGTCAATTGATCGGATTCAACTCTAATTTACCCTTAACCGTATTCGCTTTTGTGGATATTCACAAACGTGCATTCTAATAAGAACTAAGAAAAGTCGCATCTGAATTCGATGCCAAAATCCAATTTCATACTTCGAGTCCGAAATATACACTTATATCTAAATCTGAATTTTGAATCGAATTTGACCAACTTTAAAAATGTAAGAGTATAGAATATGGGATACATGTTTAAAAATAAATAATTTGATATGAATCCATATCTATAGGATATTTATTTATATTTGAATCCAATCAGATGTCATTTTTTAAATCCAAATATGATACATTTTTTAATCAGATATTAAATTTTCCTTCATATCTAATTTTTTCGGAATAGTTCTATTGGACATTTAATCCAAATCAAATACAATACATTGACAGCCCTACTTATGAGGTGAAGTGAGGTACCTAATTAAGAGTGTTGTCGCTACGTCAAACACAGATGCAACTTTGTGCCTTATTGGCGAGGGAAAAGAGAGGGGTTTTAGTTCTTATTCAATTAGATTTGTGAATAGTAGCACAAGTTGTGCTGTGGACGGCCTACCTAGGTAAGATAAAAGTGAATCTCATTAAAGTTTAATTATACACACACACAAAAGGAAGTAGTCTCTAAGTTAGCCTCCAAAGTTTTATGGTAAGAAAAAGATTATATATATATATATATATGTGTGTGTGTGTGTGTGTACGCTCTCAAGGTGGTGACAAACAATTTAACTGATTTTATGCTAAATAAATTTCTCATAATTTTTTTATTGGAAATCATGTCCACCTTGATCATGCCTTTTGAAAATAATTACTATCCCAATTTCTCTGTGCAATATTATTTGTTGATCTTTGATGTCCTTAATCTAGAGATGTCAACAGATCGGATTCGAATGCGATATATAGCCTTGATAGTATCCATTTTATTGGATGTTAACATACTCAGATTCAAATTCAGATCCAAATACGAACAAAGAAAAATCATATCCGAATTCAAAATCCGATTTGACAATCCTAATCCAATTTTTTATGTAAACACCCCAATCCAAATTTGTAGCCGAATTTGGCCTACATTCAAGAATTAGATATATGATATTGGTTTAAAAATAAATCTAATCCAAATCCATATCTAAATCCCATCATATAATCATGTATGTCTGAATTCAATCAGATGTCACTGCTCAAATCCGAATCCGATCCGACTCTTTAATCAGATATTAAATTTTTTAATCCGTAATTAGCATTGCCAAAATGTCACGTCATTGTATAATGTGCACTAGCTCCTATTAGTTCTTATTGTTTCGGCCAATAAGAAACGTGAGGGAGACAAATTCTTCCATTCGTATGGTTCAACACTTATCAGCGTTTTGTCACGTGTAAACTAAACTTTTTAAATCGACCCAAGCAACAAATTTTATAAATTATAATATGTAGACAAGTTTTATAGTCTTCATATTTTCAGGCAAGCGTATTCGACGAACCTCAATTATTGAAGAAAACAATCTTTTCTTTTTGAGGTATACTTTTTTTACTTATAATTAAAACTATTTAAAATTTTTCCTAATGAAAGATACCTTTCGAGAACGGGCACCATTCAATTGTGATACTACCGCTTTACAATGACGACTTTAATATTTTAATTTGTTAATTTTTTGATTTATTGATCATGAAAAATAATTTGACGAGTTCTAGCGTTGTGTATCTAACTATAAGCTTAACCGATACATGTTAAGTTACACCTTTTTCAACATTGTACAGTATCTTTCATCACCTTTCCACTTGTGGTATGAGATTGCTGATGTAGTATTCAAAATAACTGAAGAGTTAAAATTGATCCTCTCAATGATGCTCTGTGTATGGATAATTTACTTTAGGACACCAAGGTCATATGAAGTTTCCATCCAGACAAAGAAAAATATTGCAGAGCTCGCAACTGATTAGTAATGAAATAAATAATTTCACATATATCCAACAGAACCACCTCGTCAAGAATGTAAATTTTGGCATGTTATCATGCCGCAGCGAGTAAGATGTAAGCAGCAAGCCACCTTCCCAGTACCCCAAAGCAATACGTTACTCCGGTTATAGAACAATCTCTCCTGACTTGCCAAAACCCTATATGCCCGCGGCACTTCCATATGGAGGCCGAGTACTTGGAATCTCTAATCATGCTTAAAACCATCTTCTTCCAAAAAATACAGTACACTTCATGTCGCTACATCTCCATTGTTAAACAAATGAATTCCTGCCATCTCTTTCTTCACGTCCATAGTTTCCATGTCACTATTATCAGCAAACTTCCAGCATAAGGTTGGTCAGCGTCAGGTATGTGCATTGCATGTCACCTTCCTGGAAAAGCTTTGAGATTCTACAATGCCATCTCTCCGGAAAGCAGTTCTTCCCCTGCCATAGAAATAAAAACGAACAGGTACTGTTCTCCTCAAATGTCACGTGAGACCAAGATCAGGTACATATCCAGCAAGCCGCAATTGCAGTCCCAATTCTTCCAGTAACTCATAGATCTCCTCACACTTTGGGTGCACATCATCAAAGGAAAGAAACTCATGAGCCACCCCATTCACCATAATTGAACTGTATCCAGGACTCTTCTGAACTCCTTTCCCTTTCATCATCCCCCTCACTTTTGCTACATCAGTCCACCTGTTGGTTTTGGCATACATATTAGCCAACAAGACATGGTAGCCGCTGTTAAGAGGTTCCAATATGATCAGGTTCTTCACAGCAACTTCACCAAGTTCAACATTTCCATGAGTCCTGCATCCACCCAGCAAAGCTCCCCAGATCACTGCATTTGGCTTCATATTCATGTCATTTATCAAAGCCATTGCATCTTCTAGGTAACCAGCACGACTAAGAAGATCAACCATGCAACCGTGGTGCTCAATCTCTGGTTTGATGGCATAGATGCGAGTCATCCTTGAGAAAACTTCACGACCAACGTCCACTAATCCAGCATGAGCACAAGCACTAAGGACGCTAACAAAGGTAACTCCATTTGGTATCACCTTCTTCTCCATCTCCATCCTTCTAAACAAAGCTATTGCTTCAACAGCATACCCATGCATGGCAAGGCCCTCAACCAAAGAGTTCCAACAAAAGAGATTCTTCTCGTGTAATTTGAAGAAAACCAACAAAGCTCTCTCAATGCTCCCACACTTTGCATACATGTCGATCAATGCAGACCCTATATAAACATCTAAAAAAATTTGTTCATGCTGCGATATGAAAAAATGTATTTTCTTCCCTATTTCAAGAGCTCCCAGGTGAGCGCAAGCTGATATCACAGTCGACAGTGTGACTTCATCAGGATCGACACCAGCCATCTGCATCCTCTCAAATTCCATTACAGCCTTCTTAAAACACCTGTTCTGAGCATAGCAGTAAATCATGGAGGTCCAAGAAACCAAATCCTTGTTAGTCATTGAATCGAACAAGGATGCAGCAGCATCTACATCACCCGACCTAGCATATGCAGCAATCATGGTGTTCCATGAAACCGTGCTCTTCTCCGACATCAGTTCAAAGAGCTTCCTTGCCGATTCCACGTCTCCGGCCTTCGCGTGACCTGCAATCATGGCAGTCCAAGCAACCGCATCTCTCAGAGTCATTTCATCAAACACCTTACGTGCACGGTTAATCTCCCCCAAATTCGAGTAGAAATCAACCAAAGAGGTCTGGACAAATACCTCCGAACCAAAACCTCCTTTGAAAACATGCCCATGAATCTCCTCTCCCAATCTCAACGACGACGACCGGCTACACGCCTTGATCACCGAAGAGAACGTGAAACTCGTCGGCCGAACGCCGGACTTCAACATATCACCGTAGAAGCGAACGGCATCCCCCGGCAAAGCGCAACGATCGAACCCTCTGATCATCACATTCCAGGCATA
Source organism: Nymphaea colorata (assembly GCF_008831285.2). Lineage (NCBI taxonomy): Eukaryota > Viridiplantae > Streptophyta > Magnoliopsida > Nymphaeales > Nymphaeaceae > Nymphaea > Nymphaea colorata. Next base: position 13,953,818 of record NC_045138.2, on the reverse strand, counting down.
GACTTCAGGTTTCCTGATATGGGCAAAGATCAAAACCGCATAATCCATCATCCCAACTGAAGAACAAGCACCAAGAAGCTGGGTTGCAACACGTCCATCGTTGCAGAGATCGCCTTTGACGACGGTTGCATGAACCGCTTTCAATTCTGATAACCTCGAACATCTTTGCAAATGGGAAACTACACGATGATGAATGATCATCGAATCCTGAATACATCTCTGGCTTGCAGATAGAAAATTAGCAAGACTCATCCACAAGAGCCCGATCAAAAAAAAAAACTCTTTGACTTTATACATTTTCTGCAATTGGTATCCGACGAAAAACTATAAAAAGAATGAGATGAAAACAAACATCTAATAACGAAAAGAAGGTTGTGAATTGAATTTAACATTAACCATGATTCGTAAAACATGTACTCGGTCCAAACTATTTTTTGAACAATACTCCAAAATTGGATTGGAACCATATCCAACTCAGAAGAATTTGGATCTAATGGAAGTTTTCAAAAGAAATATTTAAGCGGGGGCCATAGTGTCCGATGATTACAATGTGGCACTGAGAATAGCTAAATAAATTTTCACGTCCTGCTAAAGATGCAAAATTTCAGCATAAGAAAAGCAGAAAAGGAATTTCTTTCGTTCGATATGAAGCGTGACCGGGTCAATATATCTTGTTGGTTGGATCCAATCCAGGACATCTGAACGGTTGCTATATCTGAATTCAACCGAATCATGCAAATCTAATCTATTGGTACTAATATATTCATGTCCTGAAAAGGTTCATATAATTGGCATAATAATAATAATTGATTTTCAATCGGAAAGATTAAAAGTTTAAGTTAGCCAAAAGTTTAGAATATAGAAATAAGAAAAATTAAATAGTTGAGATTATTTATGGAAGTGAAGTGACTGGTAAATACAAAGACGCAATCGTATTTCTTCTGATCAGTGTGGTGTACCTCTTAATTGCCATGTAATTGGATTCATATTTCTGATCAGTGTGGTGTACCTCTTAATTGCCATGTTATTGGATTACATTATTTCATACTTCTGATCAGTGTGATGTACCTCAGATACAGATCTGAAGTAGAAACGACACTGAGTCCGATGGATGATTCCCTTAGGAGTCAGGGTCGATTCAAAACAATATCCCCAAGACATAACCTTTATTTGGTACAGTAAGCTAAAGTTTGAACATGAAGCCATTATAGAGTTAATCCTTACAAAGGAACCTTTTAAGACATTCTGCGGCGCTTCGGTTTAACCTCCCAAGCAGAGTCATTGAACAAGCGCAATGATGCTTATCCTCAACTCCTTGGTTCTCCATTTTATAGAGGGCCCGACTCTCCAAGTTCCACGCGCTGATCGATACAGGACTAAAATGCCGACATACCGAAAGTATTTAAGCCTCGTGTGTACCTTTGATCTGAGAAATTGAAATACACCAGATCCAGATCCAAAAATTTAAATTACACATGGACTAAATGTTATTTTCCCTTCGAGTTTGGACAGGACATGAAAGTATCTTTAACCTTCCCCAGAAATTGAAGGGTCTCACGGAGCTTCCTACAAATTTCACAAAAGCAACCAACCCTGACTTCGTACAGTAACTTATGTTTGAGTTTGAGATTGTAGGGCTTACCCTTAGAGAAGGGGACCCTTCCAGAAATTCTCCAAGGCCAGGGTCTGGCCCAGGCCTTGGAGGGGGTTTGGAAATAGTTTTCAACCAGCAATTGACGCGCCTCGGTAAAACCTCATGAGCTGCGTCATTGCCCCAAGCGCAAAGATAAATTCACACAGTACCCTTAGTCTCTATTTTATAGCGGGCAGTGGCACTCCGAATTGCACGCGCTGATCGATACAGGACTAAAATACTGAAACTACGGTCACTACTCTCGCTTATTGCCTTCCCGTCTTCGAATATACTTTTGCTCTCCAAACTTTGCTGTGATGATAACGAAAATGTCTTTGGATATTATCTGATGGAACGACTCGAATCTGAACCCCCGATTCACTTGGGTTTGAAGTCATTTTCAAAACAAGTTTTCGTCTTAACTTTTTGAAAATGACATCAATTCAGTATAATTGGCCAAATTATTTCGTCTCGTGGGTCGTATTGATTGAGACGCATATGGCCGGGCTCGGCTAGCATACTTGTTTAATCCGTGTTGATAGGTCCTGTTCAACTGCAAGCCATGAATGCTGTGACCCTCATGAAGATTAACATGATTGTGGAAATCAATCATTGTGAAGTAACATCACTTAGTACAAAAAGTTTACCGGAAGGACTTGTATTGCAATGAGAAGTCAAGTAATGGAGATTTTTAAACGAGTCTATTTACTTGCGTCTCATGTTCTCATTTATCCAAAAATTTGCAACATTTTATGAATTCAATTATAAGATTGATTAGGATTCATCAAGAAGTTGCTACCATTATATCTGCATGCATGGATGCATGTGGCCAAAGAGAGATGATAAATTGATAATGTTCATGGATGTCATTCTTGCACCTGTATTGTAAACTGTTGTAATCCATGATAAGTAAAAAAAACGTTAAGTGGAAAGAGCTAGACAATTTCAAACGAAGAAAACGATGGGCGTGAGAAGGACGGACCAAGTTGGCTGGCCAGGGAAGGAGTCCATGACCCACCGTGGGCTAATCCATCGTGTGTTGATTTCTCTCATACCGGCTACCGGCAATAATTGGTCCGAGCCAGTTGATGGCCGGCTGCATGTGGTGGCTGTGCTTCCAAGTAATTGCAGTTGGTGAACAGCCAGCTTCACTTGAATGAATGGTGCACGCGTTATAAATACTGAGTTGAGCTGCACGGTGCCCGGAGCGCCGGAAGTCAGCCATGGCAACTCCTCCTCACGGCTAACAATTAAGTACTGGTCGTATCCAACTGTACACAGATCTCTATGATTGTTTTTAAACTAATATATTTTCATTTTTTACTCTAAATGAGTGAAACATGAAGACCATTTTAAATTAATTGTTTTAGGAAATTTGAATCGAAGCATGGATTAATCAAAATCTTTAATATGCTTCAAATTCATGGAATTCAAGTAGGGGGAAGGAGGGTCTGACTTGAAAATCTTTCAAGCAAAATATTGGATACGAAATCTTAGGACCCGAGATTTTAAGACCTCAAATTTAATGTATGTGAGGAGAAGCCCAGATTGCAGAATGACAGAATTTCATCCCAACCTTTTTTTTTCTTATTTTTTTTTAAATTTGCTAGTGTGGAAAATATCAAAGTCCGGCGGCATTTATTATAAAAGCAGCAGGATCCGCACACGCCCATTTTCCTCATCAGGAATTTAATATTTGGGACGGGTTAATTATTTTTAAAAAATTAAAAAATATTTTTAAATAATTAAAAAATATTTTCCCTCTGTCACAGTCTTAAATAATGCATGTTGCAATGTTCTGATCGCTTGGTCAGGTGGGTCACTTTAGGCCGACGATTTTAAGTGACAACGTGCATTGCCGGAAGACTGATAAAATGTGAGCAGAAGTGAAGTCGTTATATATGCATTAATTCATGAAGAACTGGTTGTCGTTTCCTTTTCCCTTTCAAAATAAATTCCCAACCAAAACAGATATATATATATATATATATATATATATATATATTAAATATTGAATTTGACATGCCATAAAAGTGGGCATGCACGACCTAACTTCTGCGCCTAACTTTTTCATTTCATAAATGTTCAATAATAAATATTCAATAATGAGAAATAAACTGAACCGTTAGAATCTCAACAATCTATTTGTATATAATAAAGAGCAAGATTCACAAAAATCGCATTCGATGCTTATTCTAATTTGAAATGCTTGTAATTTGGCGATTCTGAGATATAGACTAATGACTAGCTGCGTATTATTCGCTGGCCCAACCTATTGATATATTAATACATCTACAAGTTGAACCTTACTCGACAACTCGTTAATCCGATCGAGTCACGAATTCAAATAGGACCGTTCATTTATATATTAAAGTTCGTTATTTTTTGAATTGTGAAACATCACAAACTTTATATATATAATTCAATTTTAGTTGAGAAAAAAATCAAACATCAAGTCTTCTGGCATCTATTTATTGAAAAAATGCACTACAAAAACTATGTCCTAGCTCAAGAGTCACCAAGTCAAATCCCTGACCCAATGACCCAGTCTTCAATCAATCCGAGTCCAAGTCATGGTTTGCCAACCATTAATGGATCTAAGTGCGGCAGACGGGGCAGCCACAGAAAACATACTTGTGCATATTTGAACACCTTTGCTAGAAAAAATTAACCTCTCACTTTTCCGCCTTTGCCATGAAAAACTCGAAATCTCTTTCACCTTTGCTGCAAAAACTTAAACTCTCTCTTCTTCAAATGCAGAAGAACACTTTGAGGCACTTTCTTTCTACGTGTTGTATGAAACTATCTCAAATATTAAAGCAATACTAATACTAAGACTAGGTATCTATGAAATTCATGTAACACTAACAAAGTATTCTATTATTTGCTTAAGTAGACTCAAAGGCACATAGTTGGAACCCCTTCATGATAGGAAAGGAAGTGCCATTGGCGGTAGGCTCATGTCATGCTGGGAGAGGGCCAAACATCGCCCTCGAGCATCCATATCACCCCAACACATGCATGCTAAAATTGAGTAGTTTATCAAGTAATATTGAAAACAAGACCACAACTCAAGAAAGCACTACTTTACATATTTAACACTTGAAACCGGAAAGAAAATGGAAACCGAGAAAAGAAGCAACTCAAACCGATCAAACGTTCCTAACTTCTTTTGAAGCAACGAAGAAGTCCGGACTTAATTTAGTGGTGCAAACCAAGCCGGACCGGCGTAGCTTAACACTAGTGTTCCACATCTCCGTCGGCTTCAGGCCAGCTTAAAACTCGGCAACTCACCAGAGTTATAGTCCACGAGATCCACGAACCTATTGAACATGAGGCCGTAGCAGATCTTGTCCCTGAACATCTTGACCAACCTCCACGGCTGGCTCTGCACCCAGCCGGACAGGTAGGCGTAGGCGATCAGCGCCGCCGATCTCCATCTCCTCTCGTTCCCGTACTTCCTCAGCCCTTCCTCGATGGCCTTATGGTCGAACTCGATCTTGCCGTTCTTCCGCAGAGCTAGGCTGAGGTTCCTGGCCAGCACCACCGCGTCCTCAAGGGCCGTGCACCCGCCCTGGCCGATGTCGGAGGTCATCGGGTGCAACGCGTCGCCGGCAACCGTGACGCTTCCCCTCGACAGATTCCCAAACAGCAGACTCAGTGGACTCCTGAAGAAGAGTGGAGCTTGCGTCAACGTGTCGAGATCAGAATGCTCCACCACCTCACGATACTCCTTTGGCCAGTCCTTTGCTACTCTATCGGTTACATCTTGCTTGATCAGCTTTGGGCTCTTCCATATTTCCTCATCTGAATAGAAACCAGTGCAAGTTTAGATGTGATGTTCATTTTTCCCATTATATTTTTGAGAGAACTCCAAAGTTTTGCTTGCATATACAGCCCATGTGCATGATGAATATCCTTATAAAATAGGTTAAAAGGACACATGTATTATACTGGGAACTCTGCATGGTACACTTGGGTACATATAACCATTTCTCTCCAAACTTAAACTTGGTTATATATACAAACCTTTGCACAATTACATTGTGTACAGGATCCTGTTACTGTGCATGCCAAGTACCTCTAAAAAGTGGTACAAGTGGGTTAGGAGTACACTTAGCCATTTCTTAAAGGTTGTGCACCGTGCACAGCGCCTAACCCATTCTCCTCCAAAGTCATTCCTATTTTGGTGTTGCCACTGAGATTTGAGCCAATGACCGAAACCTACTGCGCAACCAGAGTGGTGCGCCTTATAGTTTAAGTAGATGGCAAAAAGTAAAAAGTGTTCAGGTGCTTGATTTAAAATTGGATGTGGAGATCTAAAAAAAATTTTAAAAGAGAGAAATCTGATAAAATCCTCAAACCATATCCTAATAATTGGTATTCTCAGCAGATCAGATTAAAAAATTGTAAAGAAGTAGAGTTTCTCAAAATAGGTGAACTCAATTAATAAGTGTGAGCATGGGGTGACCAATTTTCTGTTTATGGTTGCACACCTTTCGTTCTTATCTATGCTACGATTTCTAAATCTTTTTTTTTTCCCATCTTTCCTTTTCATCATATTAAATGGTCCTCTCGTGACGGAGAGAGAGAGAGAGAAGAAAGCAGAAATATATAAATCTAAATCTTCGGGTGCATGTGGACGGGGGCCAGTCCAATATTAATTATAAGGAATCCTGATCAAGATTTTTTTTATTTTTTTTGAGCACAAATGAATAAATATCTGATCAATATTAGCTATCACCCGAAGACTGGCAGATGTATTACTTTTTCGTTAGAATAAGGATGATTCAATATATAATTACCAACGGGATGTGCCGTTCTGATGACAAACCAATAAACATGCTTCTTATTGATAGGAATATAGCCTGCCCGAACCCCATCACCAAGAAACTGAACCATTTCATGGTCAATGTCGTGGCCGTCCGGGTAAACCGATAGGCCCCGAATCGCCGACCGGCCGGAGTTGATCGGTTCCGACATCCCCATCCATTGAGCCACCAAAGACCTGTTCCCGTCGCATCCGATCAAAACCTGTTACGGGAGCATAGCATATCGTCAATCTAGTTGCTAATCTAGGCTGAACATATAGTTATTTATCAATTTGGGACACATCAATCGCTTTTATGATAAGATCATGAAAATTGTGAACATATCTCCCAATCCATCTTAAACTCTTTAACAGCATGTCAATTTCAATACAAAAAACAGCTGATTACTTGACTTGTGTATATAGCAGAGCCACAAATATTGTTCTTGTGCATATGGGTTTACATCAGAGATGGTTTTTTCTTTGTTGTTAAAACAAAGAAAGTCCTAGAATTTGAGGGCAATTAAGCATGGTACTACCTTTGTCTTAACTCTGGTTCCATCCTCCAAATGAAGAGTGATCAGGGACTCGCCGGGAGACTGTTCTATGGACGACAGCCGGGAGCCCAGCCGGATAGTGGAGGGCGGAAGTTCCTCTGCTAGGGCCTCAAGCAGTGCCTTCCTATGAACAGACCTCAGTCCAAGTTTCTCACTGCAATAGACAGTAGATACCCAAAACCAAATTGTTATCATCCATGAAGAATGAGCATATGTAATGTACCTTCATCATATGATAGCCAATTCTAACACCCATCCATCTCGCCTTAATTCTAGCTACTGCTTTAAACAGCTTCAGTATGGCAATGGGTGATAGGTTTGCATCAAATTCAAAAGGACACAACTTATTTATTACGATGTGCAGTGATATAATGGCAGAGTAGGCGTCAACAAATTTTTATAGATGATGGGTATGGAATTTACTGGCGCCAGCTGCTTCACTAAATGAATATGCCAGTATCAATTAATTTTTAAAACACTTATGGCATATCTTTGAAATAACGACGCTGTCATTTCATCAGAAGGTGCAAGTGAAAGTGTTGCGTTGCTTCAGTGGCGACAACAAGTTGCGTTGGTGCAAGTGAATGTTCTAAGTCTAATGTTTTTGTTTTTAAACTTTTTAACTTCCTGCGATTCAATTGTAAGTTGAAGCATAAAGGAATGTTCAAAGGAATGTTATCTTGAATTCCGACACTCAAAGTAGGTCTGCACTTCTGGGGTATAAGGGAAAAGGTGAAAGCTCTTGCTTTTTACTGGGCGGTAAAATGAAATACTCATCTTTTTCACCCAAAAGGTTTTTAAGTCCAACTTACAAGGAATTCAGATTAAGTCGTATGACTATGATCAATCACAATCCTCTCCTTTCTCTTTTTAAACTTGGATAATTAGGCTCATCTAGGGATGAACAATGAGTCGAGCTACTCGAGCTCAACTCGTTAAAGCTCGACTTGTGAACGAGTTTGAGACAAATCATTTACTTAACAAGTCAAGCTCGAGTTCATGAGTCGACTCGTTCACATAATCGAGTTGAGTTCGAGCTCAACACGTAACTGCCGAGTTGAGGTGGAGCTTTAATAGAGTTTGTCGAGTCTTAATCAAGTCAATATATTCAAATGAGTTTACGAGTTTGTTGAGCTCAACATGTAACTGCCGAATGGGGTTGCTTTTGTCGAGTTGTTCTTGAGCTCGAGCCAAGTCAAGCTCAAGGTTTCATTAGTCAAGCCAAGCTCGAGCTGACTGAACTCGAGCTTGACTAGGCTCATGTTCACCCCTAGGTGGATCTAGGCTTGTTCACATTGAAGATGGTCATGTCGGACCGTCGGGTCAGGTCAGGCATTGAAACTGCGGGTGTAAATTATTTTCAACAAAACTCAAGTGGAGTTGGGGGAGACTTTACTAGTGGGTCAAAGAGGGTTGGAGAGGTCTAGTTTTGGTGAATATATATATATATATATAAAGCAAAAAAAAATATTATATTTAGATGTTGCTTATTTAATTAAGATAGTTGAATGAAAGAATCTGTTATTCCACCAAAAAATGATCACGGCTTTCCTAAAATTACCAACTTTTCTTCGTGCAGTGGTTGCAGCGAGGTTGTACTTTGGACTCGTGTCTAATTTACTCTTTTAATAGTGAAAGCTAGCAGCTTCACAAGCGCCAATCGTCGCAATATACCACAAAAGCAGGAAGTCTGATATACCTGACGGTGATTCCGAGGAGAGGGACCTTTTGGGTTCGACGAGCACTAAGCGACGTAAAGCTTGCCCTGGAATTATATAAGAGAGATGGTAAGAATGATGGAGAAGCAAATGATAGATGAAAACACAAAAGAAGCAGCAGAAGAATATGCAGAAGTGATAATGGCGATACATCAACGAGGCCGAGGCCCATCCTGTGTGTGTGTGTGTGTCTTTGATCATTCAATTTTCCTATATGCATATATAATTTAAGAAAAAGAGTGATAAAATGTTACCAGAAGTTGCAAACAATCTGCAAACAAACAAGAAACAAACTAAAATTCTATGTTTATGCTTTAACACTGACACGGATATATCCGAGATTCCGAGTCCCTTATGATGACAAGGAGGGCCCCTTCATCTGTTTACACAATAAATTTTAGCATGTTCAGTGAGGACAAATATAGTGTCCCCATTAGATTTCAGAGACGGTTGTAACTCCAACAGCGTCGTCCATTTGTTGGTTCGTTGGCATTTATTATTTTTCCTCTTTAAATCTTTCCGCCCCGACAAAATCGACATCAAGATGATCTATTGAGCAACATCCTTTTCCTCTCTCTCTCTGTGTTTCTTCCTAAAATAAAGTTCCTGTTAAGAATGATACGAATTCGAATCCAGAAATTCCAAACTTCAAGCCTCCTACTCCCGTAAAAAGTTTGGAAATACCATGAATTTCAGAAAAAGAAGAAAAGGTTTGTGTTTGGCATCACCTATTATTATACGGCCAAGCTCATGATAAACTATACTGGATTTCATGACCAGGGACAAGGCCCATGGATGCTGCCAAACTCACGCAAGGTTTGGATCAAAGTAGTAGAGAACTTCAAAACCAAACCAAGCACACAAGAGATCATGAAGACAAAGAAGAAGGACTGTGTGAGCATTTACGTCTTGAAAGGAGCATAGAAAGGAGTGAGCTTGTGAGCGACGTTGAGAGTCTCCAGGGCACGCCAAGCATTGGGGAAGAGCATGAGTGCGGCGCCAGTGGTTCGAAGCTCCTGAGCGCGCTCAAGAACCCGGCAACCGAGCCCAACTCGATGAAGCCCCACCGCGGTGGCAAGCCCGGCGATGCCTGCGCCCACTATCACTATGTCTTCAGTCATCTCCGTCACCATTTTCTATCACACTAAACTAAGCAGCACCACCACCACCTCCGGAAACTAGAGAGCTAAGCTGAGTTTGGGAGAGTAGATGGGGTAAGTCGGTCTATTTATAGAGGCTCCCCTCCCCAGTTAGGAAAACGCGCAAGAGGAGGAAGCAAGCTGCCCCTGCATTTGACAGTTGCAGACAGAGACTGATCGTATCCTTCCAATGAGGATGACAATGACCAGTTGACCTTCACTTATGGCATGGCAGCATTTTGCCTCCGTAAGGTGATTGATGGTTATCAAGATCTAGCTGTAGGGGCTCCTATATGGGTCCGGACCAACCATTTATTGCATGCAACCAACTCGGTATAGTTTAATCAGTCACAGACTACGATGTGGATTTGAATGAAGAAAAGCTAAACGCAAGTGTCATTGTGCTGAGATCCGACCGGTTGATAATCTGGTTCAGTTGTCTGAGTATTCCACAAGAATTCTTTTTTTTTTTTGAAGCTCTGATGGTTTTTCACCGTCAGTAAATGGAGCAGTGACTGTAAAAAACCT
>NC_045138.2:12988388-13043333 GCF_008831285.2 Nymphaea colorata | reverse complement strand
GCCTTTCCAAGTGTTATCAGATAACCCGAAAACTGCTTTAGATGTTAATGAGCATAAATTTATGTTTTTTATGAACCTTGGAATTCATTCCTTTCTATCGTGATTATTGTTGGTGTACTCACTGTTATTTTTGTCATATCTCTCTCTCTCTGCTGGACCACAGTTCAATTAGTTATTTGGGCAACACGACCAACCCATTCTCATTCTTTACCATCTAAAATGAAGCATCACTTTTCAGTTGAAAAACTTGCAGATGACGAAACTCAAAAATAGATTCTAATTTGTCATTTGATCGGAAGCCTTTGTTAAGGAAGCTGGTGCACGGATCAAAGCCTACAATAAGTTCAACTGATCTGATGAAGATGCTCCACTTGGGATGGAATGGCTGCATTTGTGTGCTGCTGATATCCAACAGTAATTGAATTCCAGATTTTTAATTATCATTTCATCAAACAAGTCTTTTCAATTCTGGAATCAAAAACTCCAGGCCATCAAACACAAAAGGAAACTGAAACCAGTCTTCAGCGGAAGAGCTACGCACAAAACATGGATTCCACAGAAACAAAAAAAAAAAAATCAGAAATACACGTAACCCGTTATCCATTCCACGGCAAGGAAAATTCAAAAACAAAAACCGAAGAGTTTCTAACGGACAGAGAATCTGACGGGACAGAAGCATAGCTTAAAAAAAAAACCAAAACAACAAAAAAAAAAGCCAAGGAACAATAAACTAAAAGATCCAACACAAACAGACTGAAATTCATTAAAATAGACCGCGACATCCATCGTTTGTAATCGAATCCTACCGCTGTGGCTGCTTCTCGCCGGTCGGAGATCTGCTGGGTGCCGGAAAAAGCACCGGTCCGACGGCAAGTACCACCTTTGTGGTTGCCGCTCACAGGAAATCGGTCAAGGGAGAAACGCCGGTGAGTCATTCCATCGGAATGGCGAGTTGGAAGTCGGAAATTTGCAAAACCCTAAAATGCCGACGAGTTTTCCTGTTTCGGCTGTTGGAAGTCGGAAATTTGCAAAACTCTAAAACCCTAAAATGCCCTTCAAGGTTTTATAAAATTTATTCCGCATCTACCATTAAATGTTTTTTAAAATTACAAATGATGCCACCGTCAGCCTCAAACGAAAGAAGCGTAAAAGAAGACGCGAAGAAAACGCGTTTTTTTTCGAGCGGACCGTTTTTTTAAAAAACGCGTTGCAAATTAAAATCTGGCGTTTTTTTAGTTTATTTTTAAAATACTGCGGTTTTGTGACTTTAAATTATCAAATTCTGAAATGAAATGGCGGATTATTCATTTGATAATCAGCTCTTGTGAGCATAAAAACTGTGTATTATCATGTCATTAAAACAAAGAAGCAATGCAAAGTAAAAAAATGCACTACTGTGATGCATGGTAAGAGGAGGTCTCTTCTGGAACGAAGAAATTCAATGTGCTAGAACTTTCATGCTTCTCACTGAAATTACATTGGTTTGAGGTGGGCATAGATTCATTAAAAAAAAGCACGCCATCCTGCTAATATTCAGTGTGGGAAAAAATAAAAAGAGCGAAAGCTTGGAGCTGGCACTATTTGACCTACAACTTATCATGGCAGCAACCAAAAATTTCTTCCAATCAATAAGCTTATACAAGGTGGCTTCGGTTCTGCATACAAACTATCACTTATATCCCTCTCTCACTCTCTCTCTCTCTCTCTCTCTCTCTCTCTCCCACACTTCTTTACATGTGTGTTTGTGTATATATATATAGATATAATTTGTGCTCCATTATTTATGATCGTCTGGCATGTGTCGCCAGATACCGTGCGCGGATGGTTCTCGGAAATCGAATTCCTAGAAAAACTCACAAGATTTAAAATATAGGTTAAAAGAATTTGTCAAAATCCGACAAATTGGATTGGATTCTATATGAATCCAAATCAACAGTTTTTATATTACTTTAAGTTTGTTAGAAATTAGAGAGACCTAAGAGATTGTCGGATTTTGAATTTTTCTTTCCTGATCACTTTTAGATTTGAGCCTTTTGGTTTATAAGTAGAGTCAGATTAAAAAATTGGCAGAAATCAGATTAATCCACTACTGAAAATGGCATAAAGGGTGATAAATAGTGGACTTCTCAAAGGCATGATGACATTGTCTCACACAGGCTATTTGAGGCTTATAAGAATTCAAGTGCTTCTAGTGGACAATCTGCTTGTTGGATTTCCAGTCATTGACGAAAAAGAAAAACAGATAATAAGTTTACATTTTGTGATTGAAAGGGTATGCAGGAATTAGCTGTCTATGGAGCTTATGAATGAAGTGAGGTTAATAGCAAAGCCAGCTTATAGGCTGTTGTATTGAAGAGGAAGGGAAGAGAAGAGAGGATTTTGGTCAATGAATACATGCCCAACAGAAGCCTCGACATATTCCTGTTTGGTTTGTTTCTCTTGCCTCTGTTCTCATGCCTTTGTTGCAATCACAATTAGGTGCTGTACTAGACATGATTTAAATGTAAAACAATGAGAATTAAGGTCAAGTAATTGGTTTTTTAAGTCAAATATTGGAAGCTGAGAAAGACAGCGACTGACCAATACACTAAATTAAATTTTACAGATCAAACAAGTTAAGAAAACCAAAAAAGGACAGCTTTCTGTCCATAATAAGTCCTAAAGTTAGTTATCATGTCTATTTTATAAACAAAAACGGTCTAAGCAATTGATAATATAACAAGCGAGAAGCACGTCCTACAAGTTTTGTCAAGTTCACAACTGTTGATTTTGAAGATAAAAATTGAACCTATATTAGTCACATGATGAATATTGTGCAAAACTTACTCTTTCCATTCAAATAATCCCAGAGTAAGAGTTCGTTTAATATTTGATCTGCCTGCCATGTGCAGATCCAGATAACAGGTTCCATTCATGAAGCAAACGGTACCTTTGAAATGCCTTCAATCTCGAATCGGAATGCCACTATACAACAATTGAAGTCCAGTCTGGTCAGCAATGATCCTACTTGTGTGCTTGACGCTTTCGAGCGTGACTGATTAGTCTTAGAAACTTGATCACCTCGCAGCATCCCCAGTAACCATATTGACAACGCTCTTCTTATTGCACCTCACACCAGTATCAACCGAACTAACATATGACAGTAGATTCAGCAGAAGAAAGTACGGCAGCACCAGTAAAGATGCATAAATTGCATTCTGAATATACAGGGTTGCATCTCAAATCTCCCCTGAGTTGAGACTCATGCGAACTTCATAAGCAAGAGATTTTACGTATATTGTTCTCACATCAACAATTTGACAGAATCATGAATGTAAACTAATGAGACCCTCAAGTCTGAAGTCGAGAACAACAAATATAATTGGAAAATCTGCTTTTGAAGACAAGATTTTACACCAGTCCTCTTTGGGCTGAAGATGTAGTGTTATACAAGGCTCGTTTATTCATTTGTTATTTAACTATCTGCTTAATTTCACTTGAACGTCAGTGCAATTACTTCAGACAGATCTGCACTCCCACAATCAATTAAATACCAGATGCAACGTTTCTTTTCTGCTGATTCAATTGAGATGCAACCTGTACTAAATTTCTTTAAATGTCTCGGCACACCTGTAAATGATCCCAAAGACTTCCCTGATTTCTAAACAAAACTGACAGACCCATGCCGTCATGTCTCGTGAATGTGAAAAAATATAATTACCAGAACTTACATCAAATTTGAACGGTAATAGGCATATTTGAAGGTATGGGAATCTTGTATTTAACAGCTTGAATTATATATAAAACAAAAGGTAAACGAAGCACTTCAAATTCAAGCTGATTCTTGTTAAACAACAACGGAAGACATGCTTGGCAAAAAACCACCGTTATAGCTCAATAGCGGCGACGAAGACTACCGGTATTTGTCTATACCGGTGCGTTTTTTCGACGCTATACTTTCTTATACCGATGATACTTTCCCCCGCTAAATCATACTTTTACCGGTGCTGGTCGTCGCCGTTGGAAGTGTTCACCGCTGTAGACCTATAACGGTGATATTAGCCACCGGTATACGTTATTAAAACTAATCATGCAAACCGGCTGAAAATACAGCCGGTGTTATTTGGAACGCACGCCCCAGTCCGTGAAGCGTGCACCTAAGGTGCCAGGCTGCCAGCCTACCTCTCTTCTCTCTCTCTCTCTCTGGTAATTTAACACATATATCTTTGATGCTAAAACACATTTATCTGTTTAATAAACTGTTTATGAAAAATCAACTTGACATGTTGATTTCTGCACTGTGCACTAGTGCACTCTTTCATACTCAGACTTCCTAATATCGGATAGTTTGTCATTCTAATTGGCTTCATTGTTCGAAAACTGCAGTCCACATTATTTCCTATTTCAATTGTTCAATTTCGTTTAGCATTGAAATTATGTTTATTTAAGTATGTAGAATCATGATCAGTTACCTCTACCTCTAGCTGACAAATGCAAAGCGCTTGGAGGAATTCATGTCGAACGTGGGATTTTCTGCGGGTGTTTCTCGTAATATGATTGCACATAAATGAAGGAAATGTTTTGAGGAATCGACCTCAGTTTGATGCCTGTGGTATTGCACCTGATCATTCCGCAACCAATGGAAGTTGGGACTTGCTTCTGAAGTGTGCACGAGCAATCCAACAACAACCACCATTCACCTTTGGCAGCTACATCATTTGCCATTCTTCATATTGCTGTCCAGAAGCATCTTGGTGTTTGCATGAAAAAACTCCCTCAAAATTGATTCCCTTAAATTCCCCTCTACGAAACAGAAAAGGTCCCTTGCAACAGACAAATTATGGATATCAAACCAAACATATAGTGACCATGAACCAGAGAGGTTTTTATAGAGACCAACATGAGTATGTCTAATATTTGAACAGAATGTGAACTAAGAACTCACTAAAGAATACAAGCCTTGCTCTCAACCAAACTAGTTCAGATGATTCCCTCTTCCCTTCTGGTTTATGTTACTATGTATGCACAAACCTCATGAACGAAGTTCTGCTAGGAAACCTAATAAGGATTAAGTAAGTCTCCAGCAAACTTAACCACCCAGATTTTCAATCCCTTTTGTACACATCTCTAAGACTCAGTCTGGGCCAAAAGCCCATCATTGATAAGCAAAATACAGCAATAGCAACCACAATCAAAGAAATGGAAGTTGCACTACTATTGATTTTAGAATGTCTCAATCGAAATAGAACCACCAACATAATCGATGGTTTGAAGACATATTATGGCCGAACACAACTAGCTGCATCAATTGGATTATGGTGGCCTATTCAATGAGCATCGTCAACTTATGGACTAACAGTTTTTTTTCAAAATCAAAGCCAGAAACTTACCAAGAGCAACATTATCCACGAGTTAATGTGAATGAATTATGAAACAAGATCAATGGTAAACTCTCATGCATCCTTCCAACTTCATCTTCCGTCAATGTTATAAATAACATATAACTACGAATGATCAGAGAGCTTCCATTACAGAGCTGCACATGGATCTAGAAGCGACTATGGTACAGGAAACGTCACATGACCAAAGTCAATGCATCATCTATCAAATGGATAAATAGAATACGTAGTTTACCTTGATCTATGATTTCAAAATTACAAAAACAAGAGATTTCTTAATTAAAAAGTTAAACATTAAACAAACAATTTAATATATATATATAAAAAAAAACCTTGTCATTGTAAACAGAGGTTCATGAATTGAAAAAGTTGAAAACAAATGCAACTGAATCTGAACGGGTTCTTGTTCCTGATAGTTGATTGAGATGTGGTTCATCATCAATCAACAGAATTTGGTTGATATTCAAGACACGCTTGAAACGTTGCCAAATTGCATAATGTAGGTTAGGTTCAAAGTTGCATATAAAAAATAGGAAAAAATTCCCTCCATGAACATCCATAACAAGTAAATGCTGCCTATGCTACTACGTATGCAAAGATCATTAGAAGAATCTGAATGACCAGTAAAATTCCTCTCAGTACTTAATAGTTATCGAAATAAATAAGTTCTTATTATGCATGATTACTCCTTGGAATCTTCAAATAACTTACTCATCAAATTTGAACTTCTATGAAATCTTTAATAACAAATATAGACCCAAATATACCCTGGAAGTTCTGTGTCAGTTTAGGTGAAGTCAGCCTATATTTTACCTTCCGCTTTAAATGCGTAATAAATGTCTTTCAGGAAGCTTAACATTCAACCTTAAAAACTTTAAAGAACATCAAGTGAATTGGACAATTTGTTGGTTGGCAGATGAGCATCTTGGACATCAACAGGGCAAGTTTAAGGGTGATAAACAGCTTTGAAGGGCGGGCATCTTGGATTGTTCTTGGTGGTCAAGCTTCGATGTGCGTGTGCGTGTCACATGAATGGTTTGATGATGATAAGCTACTTATGCTGAATTGGTTTTGACTTCAAGTATGAGTTATTAGTAGAGATGTTCACAAGCCGAGTTAGAGGGATAAAGAATATACTCTAACTCGTTAACATGTTATATCTAATACAATTAGTGGCACATAAGAATGTAGAGAGAAAAAAAAAAGAATAAAGAAAAACAGAAGGAAGGCTTCAGCGAAGAAATCTATATTGCAGCTGGTTGACAGAAGGAGAGCATATTTCATTGCAAAAAAGTGTAGGAGACAAATATCCGCTGCAATTTTGTGCAACAAACAACCATACATCCTTCAGAAAGCTTAACGATCGCGCCAATGCGCACAGATGAGAGATCGGAACCCTTAGGAGTTCTAGCTTTTCAAGGGACGCACAGCTTCCAACATACACACCACGTGTCGCATTTGAAAGACCTAACCAGGCCCTTCCAATGGATGAAAGATTAGACACAGACGCTAACAGAGAACGAGAGCGAGACGATACATAGAAACCTACAGGCTACAGAACTGGAAAGGCAATGTGTCATGGGGTCGTACCTTGGAAATTCAACCAACGAGAAAGGGATTGTCGATGTTCTTCTTTCTTCCATCATAGCATCTCGGAACCTCGACCTTCATCATCTTCATCTACATCGGTGTCTATCCCCAAATCCTCCCACATCTTTGTCGTTTGAACAATCGGAAGTACATATATGGAATTGATAGGCTGATAACAGGAATTGACAAATTTTAATTCGAGGAAACCAACCGCCGTTAACAAAAGGCCAATTGTGCACAAACATACTATGCCATATACACTGTTAGAATATGTTGCTGTGGGAACCGGATCCATTCCTGGACCCGGTTCTATGGGGCGCGGGTATCGAGGCGGGCTCGGTACCCTAGGCGGCTTCTCCTCTCTCCCTCTTTATATTGTCACTTGTGTTTAGTGTTGAATTAAGTGAAATATAATTTTCTCTCTCCTAGGGTTGCGGTGTGCCCCTAGGTCAGAGCCTCCCCGTGGTTTTTCACCTCTTTCTGAGGTTTTCCACGTAGATTGTGTGTTCGTTCTCCACTTTCTCTCTGTGTGGTTCGTGTTTCTACATGGTATCAGAGCCAGCGGAGTTGGAGAAGCGTTTTTTCCGAGGATCGTCAAGTTTTTTCGTCGCCCGACGCCGTTGAAGTTCCGGCGCCGCTGCTGCCCGTGTGACGTCGCCCTGCTTTGCCGCCGCTGTCCTTTGTTCCGCCGCCGCCGTCCTCTGTTCCGCCGCCGCCGTCCTCTGTTCCGCCGCCCTCTGTTACGCCTCCGCGGTCCTCCGTTCGTCCTGTTCTTTGTTTCTGCCACCGTGGGTGGCCTCTGTGTTGCGCCGTCGCCTGCTTTACGTTGCCTCTGCCTCATTCCCGCCGCCGTCGCCGCTGCCTCCTTCCCGACGCCGTTGCCTCATTCCCGCTGCTGTGCCTCTTGTTGCTGTGTGCTAGTTTGTGATGGCAGAAGCGATGGGGACTCAAAAAGATGCCGTTCTTGACACGGGCAGCGCCTCCAAGACTGAGAACGTGCCGATCCAGGTCACCTCCATCCGTCTGACCAAGGACAATTACCTATCTTGGTCTGCCGCTCTCGAGATTGGGATTACTAGCCGTGGGCGTCTCTCTTACATCACTGGCGACAAACCTGCGCCCATCAAATCTGATCCTCAATGGGCGACGTGGGCGTTGGAGGACAGCCAAGTGAAGGTGTGGATTATCAGCTCCGTGTCATCCGATATTCAGCCCCTCATTCTGCGGAAGCCGACCTCTTTTGATATGTGGACTGTGCTTGCAAAGATGTATGGTCGCAAGAAGAGACATTTGCGCACCTATCAGATTAAACGCAGTATTTACTCTCTGACACAGGGTGATTTGTCTGTTGCTGCCTTCTATGCTGCCCTGAAGACCAAGTGGGAGGAGTTAGATTATCATGTGACTGATGAGTGGACATGCGGTTCAGATCATTCCCTCTACTGGGAAAAGGAATGGATGGACCGTACGTTTCTGTTTCTGGGAGGCCTGCGGGATGAATTTGAGTCTATTCGTAGCCAGATTCTTAATGGTGATGAGATTCCGGGGATAGAGGAAGTATATGCTCGTGTTGAGTCTGAAGAACAACGTCGCCAGGTGATGCATCTTGACACCGGTCATGGTCCTTCTGCCTTTGTCAGCCGTGCCTCAGGGACTGGGCAGCGTCCTGCCCGACATTGCACTCATTGCCACAAGTTGGGGCATTCGGTGGATTTCTGTTGGGATCTTCATCCCGAGAAGAGACTGGTCAGAGGTCGTCCTCCCTCTGGCAAGCGTAGCCCTTCTGTGTCTGATTCCAGTCAGAGCAATTCTTCTAGTGGTGCAAAGTCCAAGTTGTCCCCTGCTCAACTCAAGGAGCTACAGGCATACATCAGCCGTCTATCTACTACCCCTGAGGAGTCCTCCACGTCTGAAGGGGCTCAGCTAGCCCAAGCTCTCGTTGCCTCGACTGATCAAGGTAACCCTTCTCTTGGTGATTGGATTGTTGATAGTGGAGCCACTCACCACATGACAGGGGACTCTAAACTCTTTCAAGAATATCAACTTTCTTCTGGCAAGCAACGCGTGTCTATGGCAGATGGGTCTTCTATCTCTGTGGCTGGGAAAGGGAGCTTGTCCCTGTTGAACAAATACCGTCTCCACAATGCCCTGCATGTTCCAAATATTCCTGTGAACTTACTCTCTGTCAGCAGTATTACTAAAGAATTAAACTGTAATCTGATTTTCTCTGCTGATCATTGTTCCCTGCAGGACTTGGTGACGGGGAAGAAGATTGGGATTGGTTCGGTTACTGATGGGCTCTACAGGCTGCCGGTACAAGTTGCTTCAGCATTGATTTCTGCCACGAGTGGTCACTTGTCTGGTGTGAACGATAGATCTACTGTTCTGCGATGGCACGAGCGTCTTGGACATCTACCCTTCCAGTTAATAAAGAAGTTGTTTCCTCATTTGTTTGCTTCTGTCTCAATTGACTCCTTCGCTTGTGAAGTGTGTCAATTGGCTAAACATGTCAGGGCTTCGTACCCTATTTCTTTGAATAAAACCACTCATCCGTTTGCCTTAGTTCATTCCGATGTTTGGGGTCCTTCTGGAGTACCCACGTGTGGTGGTTGTCACTATTTTTTGACGCTTATTGATGATTACTCTAGATGTACGTTCGTGTACTTGTTGCGAGAACGTAGTGAGGTTCCAGCAGTTGTGAAAAACTTTGTTGCCTTTGTTGAGACTCAATTCCATACTACTGTTCAAGCTTTCCGTACGGATAATGCAAGGGAATATGTCTCCCAATCCCTTGATGAATTCTTGAAAGGCAAGGGGATTGTTCATGAAACCTCTTGTAGTTATACCCCTCCTCAAAATGGTATAGCTGAACGTAAAAATCGTCATCTATTGAATGTTACCCGGGCCATTATGTTCCAACGTCATGTCCCGAAGCGGTATTGGGGTGATGCACTTCTCACTAGTGCACATCTCATTAACCGTATGCCTACTAGGGTGTTGGATGGTCAGTCTCCTTATTCTACCCTGTGGCCTCTTACTCCTCGTGTCTTTGGGTGCAGTTGTTTTGTGCATAATCATAGCCCTACTCTCAAAAAACTTGATCCCCGGTCTATTAAAGGAGTTTTCCTGGGGTACTCTTCCACTCAGAAGGGGTATAAATGTGTGGATCCCACTACTTCCAAAGTGTATGTTTCGAGGGATGTCACATTTCATGAACATGAGTCGTATTTTTCGGTGAATCCTCTTCAGGGGGAGTGTCTTGGGAACAAAGGGGAAGAGTATTCCTCTAATCAGCTAATTCAGTTTATGGAGTTTTTGGATTACAAGGTTAGTCCCAGTGTGATTGACACGGTCACGGTCAGTAATGAGAAGGGCAGCCATATGGAAGGGGTCACGGTGGATGCTCAGCCCATTGTTGCCCGGGATCACTTGTTTGGCCAGGTTTATGTCAGAAAGGAGAAAGCTACAGTGGAAGATGTTGGTGATGAGGATAGAACCAATCCCAATCCTGTGATCTCCCCGGATGACCCAAGTCCATCGAATGAAGAGCTCCCCATTGCTGTGCGCAAAGGCACCAGGTCATGTACTTCTCACCCTATTCAGAGATTTGTTTCTTATGCTAAGCTCAGTACAAATTACAAATGTTTTATCACAACCTTATCCAAAGTTGTTATTCCCAGGTCGGTGGATGATGCTAAGGATGATCCCAAGTGGTTACATGCTATGACAGAGGAGATGGGTGCGTTAGCTAAGAACAAAACATGGGAAGTTGTTGATATTCCTAAGGGGACACACCTAGTTGGCTCTAAGTGGGTTTACAACGTGAAGTACAAACCTGATGGCACTGTAGATCGATATAAAGCTCGTTTGGTTGCAAAGGGGTTCAGTCAGAAGTATGGAATCGACTATCTTGAGACCTTTGCCCCTGTTGCAAAGTTGAAGACCGTGAGGGTTATTCTTGCTCTTGCTGTGCACAGGAAGTGGCGCATGGACCAGCTTGATGTTAAAAATGCGTTCTTGAACGGCCATCTGGAGGAAGAAGTCTATATGAGCATGCCTCCCGGGTATGTTCAAGAGGGAAAATGTTGTCACCTCAAGAAAGCTTTGTATGGCTTGAAGCAGTCGCCTAGAGCTTGGTTTGAGAGACTAAGGATCGTTATGAAGTCTACTGGGTACAAGCAAGGAAATGGAGATCATACCCTATTCATAAAGCAGAGAGGTGGTCTGGTGAGTCTTCTCCTTGTCTACGTTGATGATATGATTGTCACTGGCAGTGACGAAGAAGAAAACAGAAAGATGAAGGAGAGATTAGCTAAGGAATTCGACCTCAAGGATCTGGGTAAGCTGAGATACTTTCTGGGGATAGAGATTGCTCGATCAGAGACAGGGCTGGTTATGAATCAAAGGAAGTACACTCTTGACTTACTAAAGGAGACAGGCAAACTTGGTTGTAGGCCCTATCTTACTCCTATAGAGTCGGGAACTAAGATAAGTATCAAGACGGGCACTATTCTGGATGAGGAAGGAAAAGGGCGATATCAGAGGCTAGTAGGTAAGCTTATCTATCTTACTCTAACTCGCCCTGATATCACGTATGCAGTAAATGTGCTAAGTCAATTTATGCATGCTCCCACGGATTGTCACTGGAAGAGTGCAGAAAGAGTGCTGGGATATCTAAAGAATGACCCAGGAAAAGGACTGTTGTATACTCGACAGGACAAACTTACCATTGAGGGCTACTCAGATGCAGATTGGGCAGGTTGCACTGACACAAGGAGGTCTACTACAGGGTATTGTATCTTTCTTGGAGGTAACCTAGTTGTTTGGAGAAGTAAGAGGCAAGAAGTATGTTCGAGGTCTAGTGCGGAGGCTGAGTACAGGGCTGTTGCAATGGGGGTTACAGAGATGCTGTGGCTGAAGATTCTTTTGACTGATATTGGTGTGGAACTGGGAGATAAAATGAAGATGTACTGTGACAACAAGTCTGCGATTAATCTTGCCAATAATCCAGTTCTACATGACAGGACCAAACATGTGGAGATTGACCGTCATTTTATCCGGGAACGCATTGACTCAAAGGAGCTGATTCTGCCATATATGAAGTCTGAAGATCAAGTTGCAGACGTCCTAACTAAAGGGCTTTGTACTTCTTCATTCGAAAAGAATGTTAGCAAGCTTGGCATGTTTGACATGTATGCTAAGCTTGAGGGGGAGTGTTAGAATATGTTGCTGTGGGAACCGGATCCATTCCTGGACCCGGTTCTATGGGGTGCGGGTACCGAGGTGGGCTCGGTACCCTAGGCGGCTTCTCCTCTCTCCCTCTTTATATTGTCACTTGTGTTTAGTGTTGAATTAAGTGAAATATAATTTTCTCTCTCCTAGGGTTGCGGTGTGCCCCTAGGTCAGAGCCTCCCCGTGGTTTTTCACCTCTTTCTGAGGTTTTCCACGTAGATTGTGTGTTCGTTCTCCACTTTCTCTCTGTGTGGTTCGTGTTTCTACATACACCATTTGCACCGTTTGCGTTATCGATTTGCACTTTCATTCTGGAAACCATATTGCCATTCCAAACATCGGCATCCATTCAATTTAATTTGAAATAATGATCCCAAGTTCTTGTTATAAAGCAAATAGACAGATGCGACGTGGTTCTGCAGCTAATTTCGGTCAATCTGGATAAATGCCAGAAAGGAGACGACGAAAATGAAAAAACACAAATTCAGAACCAGAAAAGATTCGTGAATGAAATAACAAAAACCCAACCATTACACCGAACTCCGTGAATCAAATGTAAAGTTACCGGTAATTGAGATAGAGAGGAGATTAGAAAGAAACAGAAAATAGGCAAGTTTGAGCCACATTACCTCAATCTTGTGAATCTGATTCTGCTTGGCATTTAGTGAAGCAAATCTTTGTTGGAAAAAAAATTGTTTCATCGAGATAGAAATCTAGATTTGAGAAAGAGAGGGAGTTGTGACGATTGATCGTGAGAGAGGGCAAGCAATGGAGTGTAAGGGGGGGGGAGAGAGAGACAGCGGAGGATTTAGGGTTCGAAAAGAAACGAAAGAAAGATGCCGCAAGGATTTATGGTGAACAGCGGTGTTTTCAGAAGTGTAAGAACTTCTAATAGCTGGATTTAGGACGGGCCCGTTCTAGATCTAATGTCTATTGTAGTGAACCTTCGGCCCGAGCATGGAGAAGCTCAATTCCTAGTTATTTTTGCGGACTAGTATATTTTTTTTCTGTTGGGCAATGAGTTACTCTGTTTGTTTGTTCTCTGTTACTTTTTCTGCAAAACTTGATAATCAAAACATCGCAAAGTTAAGTAGACCTCATCTCAAAATGCAAAACCAACAGCACCACTTAATCTAAACTAATTGATAATGTCAAACCAAATCTCGAAAAAGAAGATAACGAAAGAGAAGGGAAATTAGCTGCCCAGATTCAAGAAGAAATTAAGAAATAGTCAGATAGGACGTAGGACGCTACACTTTGGTCCATATGTGCATGCATCCTTTCGAAATAACAAGAAAAAGAAAGGTTTTTTTTTTTAAAAAAAAGAAAAATTGGTTGTAAAAAAGGTACATAAATAAAGGGAAAATTTTCTTAACTAGAAGAGCAGGGGCTTGGGTCATGCTATGGAGGATGAGAAGCATCGTCTCAAGAAAAACACAGAAAGTCAACAAAAACATGTGTAATTGGCTTAAAGCTATCCATGCATCAACTTTGGGGCATCTGATAATTCATATTTGAAATTCATGAATGTGACGTGGATTTAATGTTGCATGTCTTTGCTGATGTGATAAGATTTCTTGTAAAATCCATGATTCATCAAACTAGATTCAACTTGAAATACTTTGATATTAAGAAAAGGTGTGATGCAAGATTGGAGGGGGGAAGTCTGATATTAAATTCACAGTTCTCAAAACCTTTAGAATTTTAGATCAAATACAACCAAATGCTCCCTTACAGACATGAAGGCAACTGATTGCCTCATGTCTAAAATCCGACAGGTGATGTGAAATTTTGAAATTTTAGATCTCAAGATTTTAAATCATTGATTGTAACAAGGACTTGAAATTCAATTGAAATTAAGACCCAAAAATTACATTGTGAACATAGAAGGTTGCATCTTGAATCCTCCCAGAGTTGAGAATCGTGCCAACTTGAGGAACAAGAGATTTTACATTTATGGTTCTCACATCAAAAATTTGCCAGAATCATGAACGTAAGCTATTGCGACCGTGAAATCCGAAGTCTAGAAGGAAAATCTGCTTGTAAAGACCAAATTTTTGCCTCATGTCTAAAATCCGACAGGTGATGTGAAATTTTGAAATTTTAGATCTCAAGATTTTAAATCATTGATTGTAACAAGGACTTGAAATTCAATTGAAATTAAGACGCAAAAATTACATTGTGAACATAGAAGGTTGCATCTTGAATCCTCCCAGAGTTGAGAATAGTGCCAACTTGAGGAACAAGAGATTTTACATTTATGGTTCTCACATCAAAAATTTCCCAGAATCATGTAGCCTAACCTTGAAATTAACTTCAAAGTGCTCTTCAGACGAGTTTTCTGTGACTGGTTGGAAATGGGTCATCAACAAGGTGTGCCTCAGGAGATTAAGAAAGGTACTCATCATTCTTGAAGGCTGAGCAATCTCTTCACTTATCTTTAAAGGTTTGGAAATGCCTAAATTGTGATATATGCCCCTCTACCTGCTTAGTACTCCGAGGAACATGTGATCCTACTTTCACAGAGAATGCGTCATTCATTTCTTTTCAGATTTATTATAGGCTTCCGTCTCGTTCCCCCTCCGACAGATACAATGCTTGTAACCATTCGGTCACCTACATGCCCCCTCTCCAATTCTGCCTGGATCATTCTTAACTCTGTCTCCCTTTTATCAACAATGCCTATTGCCTGTTCAAGCTACCATGACAGCTGCAAAGATCTTAAGGTGCAACCCCTCCTAAAAGCTTAAAGCTTGGGGCTGCAAAGATCTTAAGGTGCAACCCCTCCTAAAAGCTTAAAGCTTGGGGCTGCAAAGATCTTAAGGTGCAACCCCTCCTAAAAGCTTAAAGCTTGGGGTAATATTGATGCAACACTGCTAGCAGGAATGTGACTCTCCGGTCTTTTTTTTTCTCTACCCACAAGCATGTTTTAAAAAATTGATACCCAATGGTAGCATCTTTAGAGAGTTCAGCCTGCCCCATTGGAACTACTTTGTCTCGCATAGTTCCAGATATAGCTATGGTAAGATGGACTCCCCATTGGAACTACTTTGTCTCGCATAGTTCCAGCTATAGCTATGGTAAGAAGGACTCTAACAAGCTGTTCATAGTTGGACAATCGGCTCTTGTACTAAGTAAACAGCCAAAATTATCAAGCTCCCCTAACTGCACCAATGCCTTCCAGAGTTGACACCTTGAGGACACGTTAAGGTTTGAGGGAAGGGTGATTGATAGTCCCCCTGATATGAAGTCTTGAAATGTAAATGACGATAATATAGTATGACTAAGAGTAGGGGATATAGTAGAAGGAAAGCGAGAGAAGCTACCAAAGTTCTTTGAAACCAAAATTATGTATGCATGAAATCTACTGGAGAGGAAGTGTGCATGCACAAGACTCCAACCATGGACATAAAATTGATTCATATGCAAAGCAAAGCACTAACTTTTTATTAGAAAGAGAAATTTATGTTTTCTGCGCAATGATTTGAAAAAGTTAGAAAGTCTATATAACACTCCAAAAGAAAATAAAATAAACCGCAAAATGGAGAAAAAATCTGCATTACACACTGCATATATGCCTAAGCTATATATGCCTAAGCTATTAGATGATCCAACTTTGGAACCTATAGAATAGAAGTCTGATTTTAAGTTGCATTTTAAACTTATATATGTGATACGGATTAGAGGTCTCATCCAATCCGGTTTGGGATGTTGGATTTGGGATTTCGACCAATGGTCAAGATCAAAGGTCTCACCTGATCTGGTCAGGGATGTTGGATTCAAGATTTTGAATATATATATGATACGGATTAGAGGTCTCATCCAATCCGATTTGGGATGTTGGATTTGGAATTTCGAAAAAACGGTCAAGATCAGAGGTCTCACCTGATCCGGTCTGGGATGTTGGACTCAAGATTTTGAACAACCAGCTGGAACATAGATCTCACCCTATCCGGTCTAAGATGTCGAATGTATATTTTTAATCTGGATGTGAATTTTAAAATATTAACCCCAGTCTAGACCATGTTTAAAATCGCTTTGAGTATACATACAATCCAATGGAATTTAGAAACCTAAAAGTTGAAAGGTGCATTTACAAACTTGAGAATTTAGCAATGATTTAAGAGAAGTACCAAATCAAATCCAAAAAAATTGAAGATCTCTGGTGAAATTGAGAAAATTCTAAGAAAATCAATAATAAGAATTTGAAGTCAATTTACAAAATTTTGGAAAACTTAGAGAGTGGTTTCAAAGATTTATAAAACAGGAAACGATTTCAAAGATTCATAAACCATTTGTATCGGTTCTATGACGTTTGATTTAGGGTTTGCATCTAAGAAATAGATCAGAGGTCTAATCTGATCTGGTATGAGGTGTTGAATTAGGGATTCGGAGCTAATGTTTGAATCAGAGGTCAGCACTGATCCGGTCTAGAATGTTGCATGCAGGATTTAGACCAAAGCTTCTGATTGGAGGTCTAGTTGATTGGATTTTGAACTTTAAAACTCGAACCTCCACTTTACACCACGCTTAAAATCATTTGAAAAATTCATTCAATCCACTATAACCAACAAACATCAAAATGAAAAAGTGCATTGAAAAACTTTGAGAATTTGACAAGCATTTAGGAAATATTTTAAATCAAATACAAGGAATTGAGAAGATTCGATGATCTATATAGACAAAGTAATATTCTTCAAGTGATTTCAAAAACTCCTAAGGGATGTTAAAAGAATTTACAGGAAATCAAAAAGCCACCCATCCGTTTCATGTGACCAAATATATGAGACGGGATTTGAAATTTTGATATAAGAGATAGATGAGAGGTTCGATCTAGTCCGGCTTGCCAAATGGAATTTGGGATAACATCCTAAGATTTAAAATAGAAGTCTCATTTTAAATGGTCTAGGACGTTGGATTTTAAACTTATATATGTGATACGGATTAGAGGTCTCATCCAATCCGGTTTGGGATGTTGGATTTGGGATTTCGACCAATGGTCAAGATCAGAGGTCTCACCTGATCTGGTCAGGGATGTTGGATTCAAGATTTTGAATATATATATGATATGGATTAGAGGTCTCATCCAATCCGGTTTGGGATGTTGGATTTGGAATTTCGAAAAAACGGTCAAGATCAGAGGTCTCACCTGATCCGGTCTGGGATGTTGGACTCAAAATTTTGAACAACCAGCTGGAACATAGATCTCACCTTATCCGGTCTAAGATGTCGAATGTATATTTTTAATGTGGATGTGAATTTTAAAATATTAGCCCCAGTCTAGACCACGTTTAAAATCGTTTCGAGTATACATACGATCCAATGGAATTTAGAAACCTAAAAGTTGAAAGGTACATTTACAAACTTGAGAATTTAGCAATGATTTAAGAGAAGTGCGAAATCAAATCCAATAAAATTGAAGATCTCTGGTGAAATTGAGAAAATTCCAAGAAAATCAATAATAAGAATTTGAAGTCAATTTACAAAATTTTGGAAAACTTAGAGAGTGGTTTCAAAGATTTATAAAACAGGAAACGATTTCAAAGATTCATAAACCATTTGTATCGGTTCTATGACGTTTGATTTAGGGTTTGCATCTAAGAAATAGATCAGAGGTCTAATCTGATCTGGTATGAGGTGTTGAATTAGGGATTCGGAGCTAATGTTTGAATCAGAGGTCAGCACTGATCCGGTCTAGCATGTTGCATGCAGGATTTAGACCAAAGCTTCTGATTGGAGGTCTAGTTGATTGGATTTTGAACTTTAAAACTCGAACCTCCACTTTACACCATGCTTAAAATCATTTTAAAAATTCATTCAATCCACTATAACCAACAAACATCAAAATGGAAAAGTGCATTGAAAAACTTTGATAATTTGACAAGCATTTATGAAATATTTTAAATCAAATACAAGGAATTGAGAAGATTCGATGATCTATATAGACAAAGTAATATTCTTCAAGTGATTTCAAAAACTCCTAAGGGATGTTAAAAGAATTTACAGGAAATCAAAAAGCCACCCATCCGTTTCATGTGACCAAATATATGAGACGGGATTTGAAATTTTGATATAAGAGATAGATGAGAGGTTCGATCTAGTCCGGCTTGCCAAATGGAATTTGGGATAACATCCTAAGATTTAAAATAGAAGTCTCATTTTAAATGGTCTAGGACGTTGGATTTTAAACTTATATATGTGATACGGATTAGAGGTCTCATCCAATCCGGTTTGGGATGTTGGATTTGGGATTTCGACCAATGGTCAAGATCAGAGGTCTCACCTGATCTGGTCTGGGATGTTGGATTCAAGATTTTGAATATATATATGATATGGATTAGAGGTCTCATCCAATCCGGTTTGGGATGTTGGATTTGGAATTTCGAAAAAACGGTCAAGATCAGAGGTCTCACCTGATCCGGTCTGGGATGTTGGACTCAAAATTTTGAACAACCAGCTGGAACATAGATCTCACCTTATCCGGTCTAAGATGTCGAATGTATATTTTTAATGTGGATGTGAATTTTAAAATATTAGCCCCAGTCTAGACCACGTTTAAAATCGTTTCGAGTATACATACGATCCAATGGAATTTAGAAACCTAAAAGTTGAAAGGTACATTTACAAACTTGAGAATTTAGCAATGATTTAAGAGAAGTGCGAAATCAAATCCAATAAAATTGAAGATCTCTGGTGAAATTGAGAAAATTCCAAGAAAATCAATAATAAGAATTTGAAGTCAATTTACAAAATTTTGGAAAACTTAGAGAGTGGTTTCAAAGATTTATAAAACAGGAAACGATTTCAAAGATTCATAAACCATTTGTATCGGTTCTATGACGTTTGATTTAGGGTTTGCATCTAAGAAATAGATCAGATGTCTAATCTGATCTGGTATGAGGTGTTGAATTAGGGATTCGGAGCTAATGTTTGAATCAGAGGTCAGCACTGATCCGGTCTAGCATGTTGCATGCAGGATTTAGACCAAAGCTTCTGATTGGAGGTCTAGTTGATTGGATTTTGAAATTTTAAACTCGAACCTCCACTTTACACCACGCTTAAAATCATTTTAAAAATTCATTCAATCCACTATAACCAACAAACATCAAAATGGAAAAGTGCATTGAAAAACTTTGAGAATTTGACAAGCATTTAGGAAATATTTTAAATCAAATACAAGGAATTGAGAAGATTCGATGATCTATATAGACAAAGTAATATTCTTCAAGTGATTTCAAAAACTCCTAAGGGATGTGAAAAGAATTTACAGGAAATCAAAAAGCCACCCATCTGATTCATGTGACCAAATATATGAGACGGGATTTGAAATTTTGATATAAGAGATAGATGAGAGGTCCGATCTAGTCCTCATTGCCAAATGGAATTTGGGATAACATCCTAAGATTTAAAATAGAAGTCTCATCTTAAATGGTCTAGGACGTTGGATTTTAAACTTATATATGTGATACGGATTAGAGGTCTCATCCAATCCGGTTTGGGATGTTGGATTTGGGATTTCGACCAATGGTCAAGATCAGAGGTCTCACCTGATCTGGTCTGGGATGTTGGATTCAAGATTTTGAATATATATATGATACGGATTAGAGGTCTCATCCAATCCGGTTTGGGATGTTGGATTTGGGATTTCGAAAAAACGGTCAAGATTAGAGGTCTCACCTAATCCGGTCTGGGATGTTGGACTCAAGATTTTGAACAACCAGCTGGAACATAGATCTCACCTTATCCGGTCTAGGATGTCGAATGTATATTTTGAATGTGGATGTGAATTTTCAAATATTAACCCAAGTCTAGACCATGTTTAAAATCGTTTTGAGTATACATACGATCCAAAGGAATTTAGAAACCTAAAAGTTGAGAGGTGCATTTACAAACTTGAGAATTTAGCAATGATTTAAGAGAAGTGCGAAATCAAATCCAAAAAAATTGAAGATCTCTGGTGAAATTGAGAAAATTCCAAGAAAATCAATAATTAGAATTTGATGTCAATTTACAAAATTTTGGAAAACTTAGAGAGTGGTTTCAAAGATTTATAAAACAGGAAACGATTTCAAAGATTCATAAACCATTTGTTTCGGTTCTATGACGTTTGATTTAGGGTTTGCATCTAAAAATAGATCAGAGGTCTAATCTGATTTGCTATGAGGTGTTGAATTAGGGATTCAGAGCTAATGTTTGGATCAGAGGTCAGCACTGATCCGGTCTAGGATGTTGCATGCAGGATTTAGACCAAAGCTTCTGATTGGAGGTCTAGTTTTCTACAGTCTCAAATGTTGGATTGGATTTTGAACTTTAAAACTCGAACCTCTACTTTACACCACGCTTAAAATCATTTTAAAAATTCATTCAATCCACTATAACCAACAAACATCAAAATGAAAAGTGCATTGAAAAACTTCGAGAATTTGACAAGCATTTAGGAAATATTTTAAATCAAATACAAGGAATTGAGAAGATTCGATGATCTATATAGACAAAGTAATATTCTTCAAGTGATTTCAAAAACTCCTAAGGGATGTGAAAAGAATTTACAGGAAATTAAAAAGCCACCCATCCGTTTCATGTGACCGAATATATGAGACGTGATGTGAAATTTTGATATAAGAGATAGATGAGAGGTCCGATCTAGTCCGGCTTGCCAAATGGAATTTGGGATTCCATCCTAAGATTTAAAATACAAGTCTGATTTTAAATGGTCTAGGACGTTGGATTTTAAACTTATATATGTGATACGGATTAGAGGTCTCATCCAATCCGGTTTGTTTGGGATGTTGGATTTGTTGGATTTGGACAAATTAATACGATAGAGTCTCATATCTGGGTCAAGATCAGAGGTCTCACCTGATCCGGTCTGGGATGTTGGACTCAAGATTTTGAACAACCAGCTGGAACATAGATCTCACCTTATCCGTCTAAGATGTCGAATGTATATTTTAATGTGGATGTGAATTTTAAATATTATCCCAGTCTAGACCATGTTTAAAATCGTTTGAGTATACATACGATCCAATGGAATTTAGAAACCTAAAAGTTGAAGGTGCATTTACAAACTTGAGAATTTAGCAATGATTTAAGAGAAGTGCGAAATCAAATCCAAAAAAATTGAAGATCTCTGGCGAAATTGAGAAAATTCCAAGAAAATCAATAATAAGAATTTGATGTCAATTTACAAAATTTTGGAAAACTTAGAGAGTGGTTTCAAAGATTTATAAAACAGGAAACGATTTCAAAGATTCATAAACCATTTGTATCGGTTCTATGACGTTTGATTTAGGGTTCGAAGCTTCTGATTGGAGGTCTAGTTGATTGGATTTTGAACTTTAATACTCGAACCTCTACTTTACACCACGCTTAAAATCATTTTAAAAATTCATTCAATCCACTATAACCAACAAACATCAAAATGAAAGTGCATTGAAAAACTTGAGAATTTGACAAGCATTTAGGAAATATTTTAAATCAAATACAAGGAATTGAGAAGATTCGATGATCTATATAGACAAAGTAATATTCTTCAAGTGATTTCAAAAACTCCTAAGGGATGTGAAAAGAATTTACAGGAAATAAAAAGCCACCCATCGTTTCATGGACCGAATATATGAGACGTGATGTGAAATTTTGATATAAGAGATAGATGAGAGGTCCGATCTAGTCCGGCTTGCCAAATGGAATTTGGGATTCCACCTAAGATTTAAAATACAAGTCTGATTTTAAATGGTCTAGGACGTTGGATTTTAAACTTATATATGTGATACGGATTAGAGGTCTCATCCAATCCGGTTTGGATGTTGGATTTGGGATTTCGACCAATGGTCAAGATCAGAGGTCTCACCTGATCTGGTCTGGGATGTTGGATTCAAGATTTTCAATATATATATGATACGGATTAGAGGTCTCATCCAATCCGGTTTGGATGTTGGATTTGGGATTTCGAAAAAACGGTCAAGATCAGAGGTCTCACCTGATCCGGTCTGGGATGTTGGACTCAAGATTTTGAACAACCAGCTGGAACATAGATCTCACCTTATCCGCTCTAAGATGTCGAATGTATATTTTTAATGTGGATGTGAATTTTAAATATTATCCCAGTCTAGACCATGTTTAAAATCGCTTTGAGTATACATACAATCCAATGGAATTTAGAAACCTAAAAGTTGAAAGGTGCATTTACAAACTTGAGAATTTAGCAATGATTTAAGAGAAGTGCGAAATCAAATCCAAAAAAATTGAAGATCTCTGGTGAAATTGAGAAAATTCCAAGAAAATCAATAATAAGAATTTGAAGTCAATTTACAAAATTTTGGAAAACTTAGAGAGTGGTTTCAAAGATTTATAAAACAGGAAACGATTTCAAAGATTCATAAACCATTTGTATCGGTTCTATGACGTTTGATTTAGGGTTTGCATCTAAGAAATAGATCAGAGGTCTAATCTGATCTGGTATGAGGTGTTGAATTAGGGATTCGGAGCTAATGTTTGAATCAGAGGTCAGCACTGATCCGGTCTAGCATGTTGCATGCAGGATTTAGACCAAAGCTTCTGATTGGAGGTCTAGTTGATTGGATTTTGAACTTTAAAACTCGAACCTCTACTTTACACCACGCTTAAAATCATTTTAAAAATTCATTCAATCCACTATAACCAACAAACATCAAAATGGAAAAGTGCATTGAAAAACTTCGAGAATTTGACAAGCATTTAGGAAATATTTTAAATCAAATACAAGGAATTGAGAAGATTCGATGATCTATATAGACAAAGTAATATTCTTCAAGAGATTTCAAAAACTCCTAAGGGATGTGAAAAGAATTTACAGGAAATCAAAAAGCCACCCATCCGTTTCATGTGACCGAATATATGAGACGTGATGTGAAATTTTGATATAAGAGATAGATGAGAGGTCCGATCTAGTCCGGCTTGCCAAATGGAATTTGGGATTCCATCCTAAGATTTAAAATACAAGTCTGATTTTAAATGGTCTAGGACGTTGGATTTTAAACTTATATATGTGATACGGATTAGAGGTCTCATCCAATCCGGTTTGGGATGTTGGATTTGGGATTTCGACCAATGGTCGAGATCAGAGGTCTCACCTGATCTGGTCTGGGATGTTGGATTCAAGATTTTCAATATATATATGATACAGATTAGAGGTCTCATCCAATCCGGTTTGGGATGTTGGATTTGGGATTTCGAAAAAACGGTCAAGATCAGAGGTCTCACCTGATCCGGTCTGGGATGTTGGACTCAAGATTTTGAACAACCAGCTGGAACATAGATCTCACCTTATCCGCTCTAAGATGTCGAATGTATATTTTGAATGTGGATGTGAATTTTCTAATATTAACCCAAGTCTAGACCATGTTTAAAACAACATCTAATTACATTTTCCAGTTGAATGAAAAACAGAAAACCATAAAAGAGGCCAGGCTTCACACAATCTTCCTCATGCAACGACAAATTAAATTCTATAACTAAATATCAAAAATTCAGAAAACCATAAAAGTGGCCATGCTTCACACAGTCTTCCTCATGCAACGACAAATTAAATTCTATAACTAAATATCAAAAATCAAGCTCTAATATTAGAGATACCAAGTAGCTATAGAGAGAGCATGCATATGGCCTTCAGAAAAACCAAACTACCAAGAAATTGGGAACCCAAGTCTTGAAAACCTTAGGTCATGAGTGATTATGAAAAAAATTGACAATATAAGAATTGAATAGATGATTATTCCTTTTACTCAGGAAAGATAACCAGTATCATAAGCATTAATTTTAGCTGATAAATGATAAGCCAACACTTCTTTTGTCCATGTTGACAATATCTCATTATAAAGTCAGTACCATAAACAACAATGACAACATACCATTCCTCCAATATATTAATGCAATGGGTGTCAATAAGAATAAAAAATGCACAATTCTGAACAGAAGTTGAATATACATTAAAAATTTCTAAGAATGAGTCTAAAAGCCTTGAAGGATATGAATTAACCAATTTGTATCCATTAGCTTACAGAGAAAAACACAAACTGCACATGCAAGATGTACTGTCAGAGTGTCAGTGCAACCACTGCAGGTGTTTGAGGGCAATCCCTTCATGGTTTTATTTGAACCGTCAGGGATATTCCAAGATAAAATAATATTCCATCGGCTTTAGCAACTTAGTTTCACAAAATGGCTTAACCTCCCTTTTGTGACTCAATTTCCAAATATGTTTTACCGCATGTAGTTTGAACACCATGCAAATTTCATCAGCTTCTTTTCACCTTTATATGAAACAAGTTTTACTAATTTTCTGCATAACTTCTCCACCCAAATATCCACTTTATTCAAGACTTACTAAACATGAGATGTACGTGTCCAACAGTAAGAGACACCTACATTCAGAAAAAACAATATGCCCAGACTAGATTCAAACAAAAAATAGAAATATAGCATATAATCGTATAGAAAAGAAACTACATGCAGAAGATAGAACGTAAAAACAATATGCCCAGAAACACCTACATTCAGAAAAAACAATATGCCCAGAGACACCTAAAAATTTCTAAGAATGAGTCTAAAAGCCTTGAAGGATATGAATTAACCAATTTGTATCCATTAGCTTACAGAGAAAAACACAAACTGCACATGCAAGATGTACTGTCAGAGTGTCAGTGCAACCACTGCAGGTGTTTGAGGGCAATCCCTTCATGGTTTTATTTGAACCGTCAGGGATATTCCAAGATAAAATAATATTCCATCGGCTTTAGCAACTTAGTTTCACAAAATGGCTTAACCTCCCTTTTGTGACTCAATTTCCAAATATGTTTTACCGCATGTAGTTTGAACACCATGCAAATTTCATCAGCTTCTTTTCACCTTTATATGAAACAAGTTTTACTAATTTTCTGCATAACTTCTCCACCCAAATATCCACTTTATTCAAGACTTACTAAACATGAGATGTACGTGTCCAACAGTAAGAGACACCTAAACGAAAAAACAATATGCCCAGACTAGATTCAAACAAAAAATAGAAATATAGCATATAATCGTATAGAAAAGAAACTACATGCAGAAGATAGAACGTAGCACTTTAGGATAAAAACACGCTGACCTGGTTGGCACTATTATGCAGTGAGACCACCAACAAACCAAACAGAAATGAGGCAGTAAATCGTGAGTATCAGGCATGTTGCAGAATGCCCAACAGCTTGAACGCCCACCTTCCCCATCCATGAGAAATTTAATGTTCAAAGCTGATATTGCAAACACATAGATAAAAAGCATTGTCATTCAAGAAGGAAACAGGAAGAACCCAGCAGCCAAATCGTTACCAGAAGAGACCCAACAGCAATACCTGACAAAACACCCAATCTCTGTGGACGGGCTGGTTGGAATTTGAATAGCCGATCTCGACAGTGACGGCCCAGCAACAAACCCAAAGACGATAATGGCGATCTAGCAGCAATCTGAAGCGGTTGTCGCGACTCAGCAGCAAGATCAACAAAACGGCATGCCCAAGCGATAGATGTCAAGAGTGACACAAGTGGCAGACCCAACAGCAACCTAAGGGACGACGGAAGGCGGTAGACCCAGTAAGAACGACAGCAACGACCTAAGCGGTGACCCACAACAGAACCAGCAGGGACCCAAGCGGTGGACTAACCAAAAGCGAAAGCGGCGACCCAAGTGGTGACCAAAGCATCCGACCCAATGGCGAACCAAATGTTAAAAACCAGCAACAACCTCGACGGAAGAACCCAACCAAAACCTCAAAGAAAACCCCAGCCCAGTGCCTAAATGAAAGACCCCAGCCCAGTGCCTAAATGAAAGACCCCAGCCTGAAATGATAAACCCCACGGACTATAGAGAAACCCCAATAGGAAACAACAAACAAAGACAATTGAAGGGTGGAGAGGGCTTCGAACAACCATCACACACCGGCGATGGCTGCCGGTCAAAGGAGGACGGGAACGGACGCCCTCAAAAGTGAGAGAGATAGAGATGTATCAAGCCCAGCAAACAAGAGCAGGGAGTGAGTGTATCTTGCCTGCCATGAGTGAGAACCGAGATAGCGGACAGTCCTTTTCCGCCCACACCGATGAAACGCCGCCACACCATCTTCTCATCGCCGGACGTAGAAGCATTGCCCTGCTTTGCCCTGCTGCGTGGGTGACATTTCTTTCTGTAATCGACGACGCAGTCGGCTTTTCCCTTTTAGGCGCCATAATATCAAGAACGAGAAACCGCCATAAATCAAGAAGAAAACGGGAAGGAGAGGATGGAGCACGCTCTTTGGGATGCTTTCCGGCTACCTAATACGGAAGGAGCTGGCCCCATCGCAAATCCACTTTAAACCCTCTACATCTGGCGGGACCCCGACGCGCAAGCCACTCCCTCCGGTTCACCAATGGGCGGTGAAACCGTCTATGCAAAGCCAAGAAAAAACATATATGGTTAATAGTATATCGTATTCAATCCATTAGAAGCTACATGGGTAAAATGTTCGCACCCTCAAAATCTTCGCAAGATCTGCACTGTCATGGTTTTACTTGTATTTATTCCACTTAAAGCAGAGAGTAGTGCCATTCGATGAGAGTGGAAAATTTAAGACAATAAAATAGAGTAGTGCCATTCGATCTTAAGGAAAAATAGAGACAAATTAAAAACGAAACTGAAGAACGATGATGAGTTATGATACCCTGTGGCATTTGCAAAAAAGATCTCACCACTTTTAGATGTTAAAAGTAAAAAATGAGGAAACACGTGACTCATAACTGCTATTATGAACAATCAACGGATGAAATACAACAACCATGTTTAGAAAAATTCCCACCAACTCAACGACTTCATGCTACATTTTCCGCTATATATCTTGAAGAATAAAAAATTGATATTCCAAGATTTGATGAAACTTCATGGCAGGAAAAACAATCCTGAAAACAAAATGAAAGAAGTAACCGGTGTGAGTTGAAAAGCAACTAAATGTGCATAACAGCTTCAGTTGTACATGATACTTGGGCCTTGTTGCTTCATAAGACTGAGAAGTATATTTTTGCAAAGTACATGCACAAAAAAGACAGCGAGTGCTCTGCTGTTTCGCTAAATGCTCAAGTAGCACTTAAACAAATTCATCAATCTCCACAAATTCATCAAACAACACCATATCTAGTTATTAACCTTATATAACAAAATAGATCACAAGACCTGGCAAGTACCACAAACCCACCTTAGGGTTTTAAGAATATGTAAAATATACTTTAAAAACCTTCTCATTATTGGATCCATGAATGCATGGAGCCTAGATGGCCAGATCTACATGACGCATGAAATTTGAAAACAAAGGCCGAAGCTAGATTTTAAATAAGATTAAAACATGATTTAACCTAGTTTAGAAAACAACTAGTAAAATTAGGGTTTAAAGATGGGCGACACTAAAAACAGGACCTAAGGGGACAACTCCATGGCTGGGATTCCAACATACAGCAGGAGGGAAGAAGTTGAAGCTTAGCTGAAAATAGAGTTGGAGATCAAATTTAGAGGGAAAACGCAAGAGGTAAACCTAGGGAACAGCGGGGGAAGACATCACACTTAGCATGAGTAGACTAATTTTGAGATGTTTCATCCATTCCGTGAATGGACTAGCATACAAGGAAATGAAAGGGCTGCATCCATCAAGTCCTAAGGGAACTAGATTTCTCCAATAACCAGGAGCCACAAATGTAGCAAAATCCTTTGCAAAGATTTGTCTTTAAAATAGCTCAAAAAATTTTCAATTCTTTGCCCTATAGGCTTTGAGTGCT
Organism: Nymphaea colorata; assembly: GCF_008831285.2. Taxonomy (NCBI): domain Eukaryota; kingdom Viridiplantae; phylum Streptophyta; class Magnoliopsida; order Nymphaeales; family Nymphaeaceae; genus Nymphaea; species Nymphaea colorata. The sequence continues at coordinate 13,015,321 of NC_045138.2, read as the reverse complement.
CGTAGTGTGCAGGAGATATGGCCTTCATTTACCAGAAGTATTCATTAAGTGTCCGGATTCATCTCGCACCAATGTTGTCCAGTCTCTTGAAGGGATTTCTTTCCATTTCCAAAACATGAACATAGAGGAATCGTCCTCAATTTCATAGAAAGTCATAGAAGAGGAACAGATATTAGCCTATAATCATCCATCTGAAAAAGATTTTTTCATTCAATACTTTAGAGTTCGGCCTTCATATCTTTCATCTCTTGGCAGGCACTTTTTTTTCTTTTTCTTTTTGCTTTTGATTTTGGATTTTTCTTTTGATTTTGCTCTTTTTCTTTTTCTTTTTCTTTTTCTAACTGAGCCACCCTTCACCTTTGAGGGAAATACCTCACCACCCCAAAGGCTACTACGAAGCTCCACCATTTTGGTGGTTGTGTAGTTTTGTCTTGTGCAATATCGTGCCTATTGGGCTTTCTACTGAACCCGTGTAGCGAGCTTTGGGCCGGCAGCTCCCAGACCAGTTGGCCTTAGGGTACCAGGTGTAGAACACCCCTCGGACTTACTTGCTCGAGTTCAGAAGGCTTCAGGCCACGACTAGACAAAAGTTCATAGGTCACATGATTTCGCAAGAGAGACGCAAATCAGCTATGCGCCTTCTCAGTACTCTCACGTATTGACCTAGAGGAACGACTACACTTGCCCCGAGCTCACCCTCAACTCTCATTTTGCTACCTGCCAAGATTTTACAGGACACTAGGGCTTCATTCTCATAGCATTCTCCTGCTAAACCCTTGCAGATGTTTGATTGCTAAGGCTAATAGCTTTTTCTAATCTTTGACTTCCTCAGTGTCATCAGATTCTCCCACACTGTTCACATCGAGGATCTTTCCAGTTTTACCTCTCGTTGACTGACAACAAAAGTTTCAAACTTCAACCTTCTCCTTAAAAAAATACTTAAGAAAAAAAGAAGGTATACCATTGTGCATGAAAGTCCTTTTGAACAAATATAGGGCTAAAAACTTTTGGAAAACTGCCGACATCAAATGATACATTGTCCAGATAAGGAGTCTCTCTTTTCCCCATAGATAGGGTGTTTGTGAAACTGGAGTGACCCGTGTAATGGGTTTTGGAGGGATGTAAAAGAGTAGGCTCCATTACACTCTCCTATAAGGTCCTCTACAAAAAAGGAAAAGCCTAGAGGCTACAAGTCCTTGGTACATATGGGCTTCTTAGTGAACAAGGGTTCCACAGATAGTTGGAACGAAAAGGTTTTTTTTCCCCAAAAGTAAGCTTTGGAGTAGTTGGCCTAATCAGGAAACTTGCAAAATCATTTCACAAAAAAAGATAACAGCAAGGTAGGAACATATACTTCAAAAGCAACTGTAAGTTTGGAAAGAAAAGAGCCCTTAGAAGTGAGGGTGTGACAATGCTAAAGAATAGACCACCAAAATAAAAGTGAGCACCAACCACAAGCACGAGTTGCAAGATTGCTCAAAATATTTTCACCCCTAAAAAAATTCCTCATATCATGACAAAATTTTGCATAGAGAAGACAACGACAAAAACACAAGAAGAAAATAGTGACTGTAATAATAAAAAAGCAAACGCATGTTTGACAATAGGTTCTGAAAATGGAAAATCATTTTTCAGCCTGTCATTTGGGTGGGAGTGTCGATAAGTATTCTTAAACAATCAGGTATAAGAGAAAGAAAATTACTGAGACATGCTGAAGTTTGGCATGACTGCTGAAAAGAAGTTGTCCTCACTGGTTTCATAGAGGCTCCTCCTTCCTGCAATTTCAATGTTGCTCAAAAGTGAGAATGCTAGATAACAACCAGCAAGCACAAATTTTTTAATCTAAGAACCGCATTGCACCAACTTAGACACCTTTATTGCATTTCATCTACTGCAATCAGTCAAACGAATGTACGAATATCAGCTCGTTCCTTAGTTGATTATACGCCTACACTCTCTAGCCTCACGTATTTCTGATTATATGCTCTAAATGACCAGAGATCTTAAATCCCCTCTTGGAAGGCAATATCACCTAAATCCCCTCACTAGTGTTTGTTGAGCCAGCTTATTATATCACAATAGAGCAAGATAAACGTAAGGAGAAAGTAGGAAGAGAACATATTCATCTCTAATGTTCAAGATTAAGCTGTTTTTTAATTAGAGGATATCACCGAGCATTCATCTTGTCCAAAGTTTTAAGGATAGTTCTGAAAATTCAATCAAACAACAATGACAATTTTCCAAGATTTTCTATTCAATCTATTCCTCAAACTGAAGGTCGAAATTCGGGCTGACTTCTGGCATCCTCGCAACCCCTAAATTCAGGACAAGCCCTGATGCAATTTAGTAGTTTTACTTTTTAGTACTTACCCGCAAACTAAAAGGTGAAGTAAAGAAGCCTTCAGATTACAGACACATTGAGAGGACCTAGCATAGCAAGGAGAAAAGGCATTCTATTGATCCTATTGTGAAACTAAATCAGCAAAAGGGGAACTAAATGCAATGTTTAAAATGGATGTGCACTTCCTTGAGATCCGCTTGTTCACACTAGTAGCAGTCCTAGTTTCATAGACTTTTAGAGTGTAAAGTGCAAACTGCAGCTATGGGCAGCATTTGGATCAGCATCATAGGCTTATCTCAGACAATTTGAAGTTTGTACAGATATTTTCTTTACCTGGATAGACAAGAGATGTAACAAGAAAGAAAGAGAAAATTTGGCTAAAAATGCAGCCCTCATGGAGTTATTTTCAGAGTAACTTTCTTACTCCTGCCATAAAAGGTGGAAGTGGTACTCTCCTCTTTCCAGGTACAGTAGGCGACAACGGGACCAACATGATAGCTCAAAGTACAAGAAAGGACATTAGGACCAGCATGGGAGCTCAAAGTACAAGAAATGACACTACAGATATCAAATAAATGCAATGGATTTGTGAAAGAAAGTGGAAACAACAAAATGAGAATTTTACGTTAGCAGCAATAACTTGGTTAACCAACAATTAGTGTGCAGAAGACATGAGAAAGGCAAGATCCATGAGATATCTTAAGCACTTACATCTTATACACTTCTGCTTTCTGAATGGTGCTACCACACTCCACAAGACTTGAAATTTCTATGTCAGGTGTGCTAGTAGAAATAGATGGTGTTGACAGTAGATCGTGCATGACATCCTTGGACATTGACACTTTCCAACAATAAGTTGTGCAGCAAAAATTTATAATACAGAATCTACAGAAAATATTGCCAAAGAAACCAGCATTTTGTATAGTTAGCACCCACAGTTTTACAGCAGCATAAGGACCTGTGTTTGTTCAATTATCCAGGATCCATTCAAAAAATTTGAACACGTTTGTGCCTCTTTAGTTAAAAACTAGATTGTGAAAAGGAACGTGCTTTCAATTTGTGGAGATTCAATCAGAATGTTTCAGAGGTCTTTTGGTTAGCTCCCTCATACTAGGTCCCTAAAAGATACATGATAACCTAAATTGAAAATACTAATCACAATCACGTATAGGCCCAAATTCATAGCTTTCAACAGCAATGGAATATGGCAGGTACATGAGGCCCTCTCACGACCTTCAGCCCTCAAGACAAGAATGCCACCTATGTCAAATGTCAAGTTCAATCCACTAAAAAATCGAATTGCCTGCAACTAAAGATTCATTGGAATGATAACTCCGTTTTGAGCTTCTCGTATTGAAGAAGAACTTGTTATTCCACTTAAAGCAGGCACCTCACAAGGCCATGCAATGAGAGTGGAAAATTTAAGACAATAAAATAGAGTAGTGCCATTCGATCTTAAGGAAAAATAGAGACAAATTAAAAACGAAACTGAAGAACGATGATGACTTATGATACCCTGTGGCATTTGCAAAAAAGATCTCACCACTTTTAGATGTTAAAAGTAAAAAATGAGGAAACACGTGACTCATAACTGCTATTATGAACAATCAACGGATGAAATACAACAACCATGTTTAGAAAAATTCCCACCAACTCAACGACTTCATGCTACATTTTCCGCTATATATCTTGAAGAATAAAAAATTGATATTCCAAGATTTGATGAAACTTCATGGCAGGAAAAACAATCCTGAAAACAAAATGAAAGAAGTAACCGATGTGAGTTGAAAAGCAACTAAATGTGCATAACAGCTTCAGTTGTACATGATACTTGGGCCTTGTTGCTTCATAAGACTGAGAAGTATATTTTTGCAAAGTACATGCACAAAAAAGACAGCGAGTGCTCTGCTGTTTCGTTAAATGCTCAAGTAGCACTTAAACAAATTCATCAATCTCCACAAATTCATCAAACAACACCATATCTAGTTATTAACCTTATATAACAAAATAGATCACAAGACCTGGCAAGTACCACAAACCCACCTTAGGGTTTTAAGAATATGTAAAATATACTTTAAAAACCTTCTCATTATTGGATCCATGAATGCGTGGGGCCTAGATGGCCAGATCTACATGACGCATGAAATTTGAAAACAAAGGCCGAAGCTAGATTTTAAATAAGATTAAAACATGATTTAACCTAGTTTAGAAAACAACTAGTAAAATTAGGGTTTAAAGATGGGCGACACTAAAAACAGGACCTAAGGGGACAACTCCATGGCTGGGATTCCAACATACAGCAGGAGGGAAGAAGTTGAAGCTTAGCTGAAAATAGAGTTGGAGATCAAATTTAGAGGGAAAACGCAAGAGGTAAACCTAGGGAACAGCGGGGGAAGACATCACACTTAGCATGAGTAGACTAACTTTGAGATGTTTCATCCATTCCGTGAATGGACTAGCATAGAAGGAAATGAAAGGGCTGCATCCATCAAGTCCTAAGGGAACTAGATTTCTCCAATAACCAGGAGCCACAAATGTAGCAAAATCCTTTGCAAAGATTTGTCTTTAAAATAGCTCAAAAAATTTTCAATTCTTTGCCCTATAGGCTTTGAGTGCTCGTAGTGTGCAGGAGATATGGCCTTCATTTACCAGAAGTATTCATTAAGTGTCCGGATTCATCTCGCACCAATGTTGTCCAGTCTCTTGAAGGGATTTCTTTCCATTTCCAAAACATGAACATAGAGGAATCGTCCTCAATTTCATAGAAAGTCATAGAAGAGGAACAGATATTAGCCTATAATCATCCATCTGAAAAAGATTTTTTCATTCAATACTTTAGAGTTCGGCCTTCATATCTTTCATCTCTTGGCAGGCACTTTTTTTTCTTTTTCTTTTTGCTTTTGATTTTGGATTTTTCTTTTGATTTTGCTCTTTTTCTTTTTCTTTTTCTTTTTCTAACTGAGCCACCCTTCACCTTTGAGGGAAATACCTCACCACCCCAAAGGCTACTACGAAGCTCCACCATTTTGGTGGTTGTGTAGTTTTGTCTTGTGCAATATCGTGCCTATTGGGCTTTCTACTGAACCCGTGTAGCGAGCTTTGGGCCGGCAGCTCCCAGACCAGTTGGCCTTAGGGTACCAGGTGTAGAACACCCCTCGGACTTACTTGCTCGAGTTCAGAAGGCTTCAGGCCACGACTAGACAAAAGTTCATAGGTCACATGATTTCGCAAGAGAGACGCAAATCAGCTATGCGCCTTCTCAGTACTCTCACGTATTGACCTAGAGGAACGACTACACTTGCCCCGAGCTCACCCTCAACTCTCATTTTGCTACCTGCCAAGATTTTACAGGACACTAGGGCTTCATTCTCATAGCATTCTCCTGCTAAACCCTTGCAGATGTTTGATTGCTAAGGCTAATAGCTTTTTCTAAGCTAAGGCTAATAGCTTTTTCTAATCTTTGACTTCCTCAGTGTCATCAGATTCTCCCACACTGTTCACATCGAGGATCTTTCCAGTTTTACCTCTCGTTGACTGACAACAAAAGTTTCAAACTTCAACCTTCTCCTTAAAAAAATACTTAAGAAAAAAAGAAGGTATACCATTGTGCATGAAAGTCCTTTTGAACAAATATAGGGCTAAAAACTTTTGGAAAACTGCCGACATCAAATGATACATTGTCCAGATAAGGAGTCTCTCTTTTCCCCATAGATAGGGTGTTTGTGAAACTGGAGTGACCCGTGTAATGGGTTTTGGAGGGATGTAAAAGAGTAGGCTCCATTACACTCTCCTATAAGGTCCTCTACAAAAAAGGAAAAGCCTAGAGGCTACAAGTCCTTGGTACATATGGGCTTCTTAGTGAACAAGGGTTCCACAGATAGTTGGAACGAAAAGGTTTTTTTTCCCCAAAAGTAAGCTTTGGAGTAGTTGGCCTAATCAGGAAACTTGCAAAATCATTTCACAAAAAAAGATAACAGCAAGGTAGGAACATATACTTCAAAAGCAACTGTAAGTTTGGAAAGAAAAGAGCCCTTAGAAGTGAGGGTGTGACAATGCTAAAGAATAGACCACCAAAATAAAAGTGAGCACCAACCACAAGCACGAGTTGCAAGATTGCTCAAAATATTTTCACCCCTAAAAAAATTCCTCATATCATGACAAAATTTTGCATAGAGAAGACAACGACAAAAACACAAGAAGAAAATAGTGACTGTAATAATAAAAAAGCAAACGCATGTTTGACAATAGGTTCTGAAAATGGAAAATCATTTTTCAGCCTGTCATTTGGGTGGGAGTGTCGATAAGTATTCTTAAACAATCAGGTATAAGAGAAAGAAAATTACTGAGACATGCTGAAGTTTGGCATGACTGCTGAAAAGAAGTTGTCCTCACTGGTTTCATAGAGGCTCCTCCTTCCTGCAATTTCAATGTTGCTCAAAAGTGAGAATGTTAGATAACAACCAGCAAGCACAAATTTTTTAATCTAAGAACCGCATTGCACCAACTTAGACACCTTTATTGCATTTCATCTACTGCAATCAGTCAAACGAATGTACGAATATCAGCTCGTTCCTTAGTTGATTATACGCCTACACTCTCTAGCCTCACGTATTTCTGATTATATGCTCTAAATGACCAGAGATCTTAAATCCCCTCTTGGAAGGCAATATCACCTAAATCCCCTCACTAGTGTTTGTTGAGCCAGCTTATTATATCACAATAGAGCAAGATAAACGTAAGGAGAAAGTAGGAAGAGAACATATTCATCTCTAATGTTCAAGATTAAGCTGTTTTTTAATTAGAGGATATCACCGAGCATTCATCTTGTCCAAAGTTTTAAGGATAGTTCTGAAAATTCAATCAAACAACAATGACAATTTTCCAAGATTTTCTATTCAATCTATTCCTCAAACTGAAGGTCGAAATTCGGGCTGACTTCTGGCATCCTCGCAACCCCTAAATTCAGGACAAGCCCTGATGCAATTTAGTAGTTTTACTTTTTAGTACTTACCCGCAAACTAAAAGGTGAAGTAAAGAAGCCTTCAGATTACAGACACATTGAGAGGACCTAGCATAGCAAGGAGAAAAGGCATTCTATTGATCCTATTGTGAAACTAAATCAGCAAAAGGGGAACTAAATGCAATGTTTAAAATGGATGTGCACTTCCTTGAGATCCGCTTGTTCACACTAGTAGCAGTCCTAGTTTCATAGACTTTTAGAGTGTAAAGTGCAAACTGCAGCTATGGGCAGCATTTGGATCAGCATCATAGGCTTATCTCAGACAATTTGAAGTTTGTACAGATATTTTCTTTACCTGGATAGACAAGAGATGTAACAAGAAAGAAAGAGAAAATTTGGCTAAAAATGCAGCCCTCATGGAGTTATTTTCAGAGTAACTTTCTTACTCCTGCCATAAAAGGTGGAAGTGGTACTCTCCTCTTTCCAGGTACAGTAGGCGACAACGGGACCAACATGATAGCTCAAAGTACAAGAAAGGACATTAGGACCAGCATGGGAGCTCAAAGTACAAGAAATGACACTACAGATATCAAATAAATGCAATGGATTTGTGAAAGAAAGTGGAAACAACAAAATGAGAATTTTACGTTAGCAGCAATAACTTGGTTAACCAACAATTAGTGTGCAGAAGACATGAGAAAGGCAAGATCCATGAGATATCTTAAGCACTTACATCTTATACACTTCTGCTTTCTGAATGGTGCTACCACACTCCACAAGACTTGAAATTTCTATGTCAGGTGTGCTAGTAGAAATAGATGGTGTTGACAGTAGATCGTGCATGACATCCTTGGACATTGACACTTTCCAACAATAAGTTGTGCAGCAAAAATTTATAATACAGAATCTACAGAAAATATTGCCAAAGAAACCAGCATTTTGTATAGTTAGCACCCACAGTTTTACAGCAGCATAAGGACCTGTGTTTGTTCAATTATCCAGGATCCATTCAAAAAATTTGAACACGTTTGTGCCTCTTTAGTTAAAAACTAGATTGTGAAAAGGAACGTGCTTTCAATTTGTGGAGATTCAATCAGAATGTTTCAGAGGTCTTTTGGTTAGCTCCCTCATACTAGGTCCCTAAAAGATACATGATAACCTAAATTGAAAATACTAATCACAATCACGTATAGGCCCAAATTCATAGCTTTCAACAGCAATGGAATATGGCAGGTACATGAGGCCCTCTCACGACCTTCAGCCCTCAAGACAAGAATGCCACCTATGTCAAATGTCAAGTTCAATCCACTAAAAAATCGAATTGCCTGCAACTAAAGATTCATTGGAATGATAACTCCGTTTTGAGCTTCTCGTATTGAAGAAGAACTTGTTATTCCACTTAAAGCAGGCACCTCACAAGGCCATGCAATGAGAGTGGAAAATTTAAGACAATAAAATAGAGTAGTGCCATTCGATCTTAAGGAAAAATAGAGACAAATTAAAAACGAAACTGAAGAACGATGATGACTTATGATACCCTGTGGCATTTGCAAAAAAGATCTCACCACTTTTAGATGTTAAAAGTAAAAAATGAGGAAACACGTGACTCATAACTGCTATTATGAACAATCAACGGATGAAATACAACAACCATGTTTAGAAAAATTCCCACCAACTCAACGACTTCATGCTACATTTTCCGCTATATATCTTGAAGAATAAAAAATTGATATTCCAAGATTTGATGAAACTTCATGGCAGGAAAAACAATCCTGAAAACAAAATGAAAGAAGTAACCGATGTGAGTTGAAAAGCAACTAAATGTGCATAACAGCTTCAGTTGTACATGATACTTGGGCCTTGTTGCTTCATAAGACTGAGAAGTATATTTTTGCAAAGTACATGCACAAAAAAGACAGCGAGTGCTCTGCTGTTTCGCTAAATGCTCAAGTAGCACTTAAACAAATTCATCAATCTCCACAAATTCATCAAACAACACCATATCTAGTTATTAACCTTATATAACAAAATAGATCACAAGACCTGGCAAGTACCACAAACCCACCTTAGGGTTTTAAGAATATGTAAAATATACTTTAAAAACCTTCTCATTATTGGATCCATGAATGCGTGGGGCCTAGATGGCCAGATCTACATGACGCATGAAATTTGAAAACAAAGGCCGAAGCTAGATTTTAAATAAGATTAAAACATGATTTAACCTAGTTTAGAAAACAACTAGTAAAATTAGGGTTTAAAGATGGGCGACACTAAAAACAGGACCTAAGGGGACAACTCCATGGCTGGGATTCCAACATACAGCAGGAGGGAAGAAGTTGAAGCTTAGCTGAAAATAGAGTTGGAGATCAAATTTAGAGGGAAAACGCAAGAGGTAAACCTAGGGAACAGCGGGGGAAGACATCACACTTAGCATGAGTAGACTAACTTTGAGATGTTTCATCCATTCCGTGAATGGACTAGCATAGAAGGAAATGAAAGGGCTGCATCCATCAAGTCCTAAGGGAACTAGATTTCTCCAATAACCAGGAGCCACAAATGTAGCAAAATCCTTTGCAAAGATTTGTCTTTAAAATAGCTCAAAAAATTTTCAATTCTTTGCCCTATAGGCTTTGAGTGCTCGTAGTGTGCAGGAGATATGGCCTTCATTTACCAGAAGTATTCATTAAGTGTCCGGATTCATCTCGCACCAATGTTGTCCAGTCTCTTGAAGGGATTTCTTTCCATTTCCAAAACATGAACATAGAGGAATCGTCCTCAATTTCATAGAAAGTCATAGAAGAGGAACAGATATTAGCCTATAATCATCCATCTGAAAAAGATTTTTTCATTCAATACTTTAGAGTTCGGCCTTCATATCTTTCATCTCTTGGCAGGCACTTTTTTTTCTTTTTCTTTTTGCTTTTGATTTTGGATTTTTCTTTTGATTTTGCTCTTTTTCTTTTTCTTTTTCTTTTTCTAACTGAGCCACCCTTCACCTTTGAGGGAAATACCTCACCACCCCAAAGGCTACTACGAAGCTCCACCATTTTGGTGGTTGTGTAGTTTTGTCTTGTGCAATATCGTGCCTATTGGGCTTTCTACTGAACCCGTGTAGCGAGCTTTGGGCCGGCAGCTCCCAGACCAGTTGGCCTTAGGGTACCAGGTGTAGAACACCCCTCGGACTTACTTGCTCGAGTTCAGAAGGCTTCAGGCCACGACTAGACAAAAGTTCATAGGTCACATGATTTCGCAAGAGAGACGCAAATCAGCTATGCGCCTTCTCAGTACTCTCACGTATTGACCTAGAGGAACGACTACACTTGCCCCGAGCTCACCCTCAACTCTCATTTTGCTACCTGCCAAGATTTTACAGGACACTAGGGCTTCATTCTCATAGCATTCTCCTGCTAAACCCTTGCAGATGTTTGATTGCTAAGGCTAATAGCTTTTTCTAATCTTTGACTTCCTCAGTGTCATCAGATTCTCCCACACTGTTCACATCGAGGATCTTTCCAGTTTTACCTCTCGTTGACTGACAACAAAAGTTTCAAACTTCAACCTTCTCCTTAAAAAAATACTTAAGAAAAAAAGAAGGTATACCATTGTGCATGAAAGTCCTTTTGAACAAATATAGGGCTAAAAACTTTTGGAAAACTGCCGACATCAAATGATACATTGTCCAGATAAGGAGTCTCTCTTTTCCCCATAGATAGGGTGTTTGTGAAACTGGAGTGACCCGTGTAATGGGTTTTGGAGGGATGTAAAAGAGTAGGCTCCATTACACTCTCCTATAAGGTCCTCTACAAAAAAGGAAAAGCCTAGAGGCTACAAGTCCTTGGTACATATGGGCTTCTTAGTGAACAAGGGTTCCACAGATAGTTGGAACGAAAAGGTTTTTTTTCCCCAAAAGTAAGCTTTGGAGTAGTTGGCCTAATCAGGAAACTTGCAAAATCATTTCACAAAAAAAGATAACAGCAAGGTAGGAACATATACTTCAAAAGCAACTGTAAGTTTGGAAAGAAAAGAGCCCTTAGAAGTGAGGGTGTGACAATGCTAAAGAATAGACCACCAAAATAAAAGTGAGCACCAACCACAAGCACGAGTTGCAAGATTGCTCAAAATATTTTCACCCCTAAAAAAATTCCTCATATCATGACAAAATTTTGCATAGAGAAGACAACGACAAAAACACAAGAAGAAAATAGTGACTGTAATAATAAAAAAGCAAACGCATGTTTGACAATAGGTTCTGAAAATGGAAAATCATTTTTCAGCCTGTCATTTGGGTGGGAGTGTCGATAAGTATTCTTAAACAATCAGGTATAAGAGAAAGAAAATTACTGAGACATGCTGAAGTTTGGCATGACTGCTGAAAAGAAGTTGTCCTCACTGGTTTCATAGAGGCTCCTCCTTCCTGCAATTTCAATGTTGCTCAAAAGTGAGAATGCTAGATAACAACCAGCAAGCACAAATTTTTTAATCTAAGAACCGCATTGCACCAACTTAGACACCTTTATTGCATTTCATCTACTGCAATCAGTCAAACGAATGTACGAATATCAGCTCGTTCCTTAGTTGATTATACGCCTACACTCTCTAGCCTCACGTATTTCTGATTATATGCTCTAAATGACCAGAGATCTTAAATCCCCTCTTGGAAGGCAATATCACCTAAATCCCCTCACTAGTGTTTGTTGAGCCAGCTTATTATATCACAATAGAGCAAGATAAACGTAAGGAGAAAGTAGGAAGAGAACATATTCATCTCTAATGTTCAAGATTAAGCTGTTTTTTAATTAGAGGATATCACCGAGCATTCATCTTGTCCAAAGTTTTAAGGATAGTTCTGAAAATTCAATCAAACAACAATGACAATTTTCCAAGATTTTCTATTCAATCTATTCCTCAAACTGAAGGTCGAAATTCGGGCTGACTTCTGGCATCCTCGCAACCCCTAAATTCAGGACAAGCCCTGATGCAATTTAGTAGTTTTACTTTTTAGTACTTACCCGCAAACTAAAAGGTGAAGTAAAGAAGCCTTCAGATTACAGACACATTGAGAGGACCTAGCATAGCAAGGAGAAAAGGCATTCTATTGATCCTATTGTGAAACTAAATCAGCAAAAGGGGAACTAAATGCAATGTTTAAAATGGATGTGCACTTCCTTGAGATCCGCTTGTTCACACTAGTAGCAGTCCTAGTTTCATAGACTTTTAGAGTGTAAAGTGCAAACTGCAGCTATGGGCAGCATTTGGATCAGCATCATAGGCTTATCTCAGACAATTTGAAGTTTGTACAGATATTTTCTTTACCTGGATAGACAAGAGATGTAACAAGAAAGAAAAAGAAAATTTGGCTAAAAATGCAGCCCTCATGGAGTTATTTTCAGAGTAACTTTCTTACTCCTGCCATAAAAGGTGGAAGTGGTACTCTCCTCTTTCCAGGTACAGTAGGCGACAACGGGACCAACATGATAGCTCAAAGTACAAGAAAGGACATTAGGACCAGCATGGGAGCTCAAAGTACAAGAAATGACACTACAGATATCAAATAAATGCAATGGATTTGTGAAAGAAAGTGGAAACAACAAAATGAGAATTTTACGTTAGCAGCAATAACTTGGTTAACCAACAATTAGTGTGCAGAAGACATGAGAAAGGCAAGATCCATGAGATATCTTAAGCACTTACATCTTATACACTTCTGCTTTCTGAATGGTGCTACCACACTCCACAAGACTTGAAATTTCTATGTCAGGTGTGCTAGTAGAAATAGATGGTGTTGACAGTAGATCGTGCATGACATCCTTGGACATTGACACTTTCCAACAATAAGTTGTGCAGCAAAAATTTATAATACAGAATCTACAGAAAATATTGCCAAAGAAACCAGCATTTTGTATAGTTAGCACCCACAGTTTTACAGCAGCATAAGGACCTGTGTTTGTTCAATTATCCAGGATCCATTCAAAAAATTTGAACACGTTTGTGCCTCTTTAGTTAAAAACTAGATTGTGAAAAGGAACGTGCTTTCAATTTGTGGAGATTCAATCAGAATGTTTCAGAGGTCTTTTGGTTAGCTCCCTCATACTAGGTCCCTAAAAGATACATGATAACCTAAATTGAAAATACTAATCACAATCACGTATAGGCCCAAATTCATAGCTTTCAACAGCAATGGAATATGGCAGGTACATGAGGCCCTCTCACGACCTTCAGCCCTCAAGACAAGAATGCCACCTATGTCAAATGTCAAGTTCAATCCACTAAAAAATCGAATTGCCTGCAACTAAAGATTCATTGGAATGATAACTCCGTTTTGAGCTTCTCGTATTGAAGAAGAACTTGTTATTCCACTTAAAGCAGGCACCTCACAAGGCCATGCAATGAGAGTGGAAAATTTAAGACAATAAAATAGAGTAGTGCCATTCGATCTTAAGGAAAAATAGAGACAAATTAAAAACGAAACTGAAGAACGATGATGACTTATGATACCCTGTGGCATTTGCAAAAAAGATCTCACCACTTTTAGATGTTAAAAGTAAAAAATGAGGAAACACGTGACTCATAACTGCTATTATGAACAATCAACGGATGAAATACAACAACCATGTTTAGAAAAATTCCCACCAACTCAACGACTTCATGCTACATTTTCCGCTATATATCTTGAAGAATAAAAAATTGATATTCCAAGATTTGATGAAACTTCATGGCAGGAAAAACAATCCTGAAAACAAAATGAAAGAAGTAACCGGTGTGAGTTGAAAAGCAACTAAATGTGCATAACAGCTTCAGTTGTACATGATACTTGGGCCTTGTTGCTTCATAAGACTGAGAAGTATATTTTTGCAAAGTACATGCACAAAAAAGACAGCGAGTGCTCTGCTGTTTCGCTAAATGCTCAAGTAGCACTTAAACAAATTCATCAATCTCCACAAATTCATCAAACAACACCATATCTAGTTATTAACCTTATATAACAAAATAGATCACAAGACCTGGCAAGTACCACAAACCCACCTTAGGGTTTTAAGAATATGTAAAATATACTTTAAAAACCTTCTCATTATTGGATCCATGAATGCATGGAGCCTAGATGGCCAGATCTACATGACGCATGAAATTTGAAAACAAAGGCCGAAGCTAGATTTTAAATAAGATTAAAACATGATTTAACCTAGTTTAGAAAACAACTAGTAAAATTAGGGTTTAAAGATGGGCGACACTAAAAACAGGACCTAAGGGGACAACTCCATGGCTGGGATTCCAACATACAGCAGGAGGGAAGAAGTTGAAGCTTAGCTGAAAATAGAGTTGGAGATCAAATTTAGAGGGAAAACGCAAGAGGTAAACCTAGGGAACAGCGGGGGAAGACATCACACTTAGCATGAGTAGACTAATTTTGAGATGTTTCATCCATTCCGTGAATGGACTAGCATAGAAGGAAATGAAAGGGCTGCATCCATCAAGTCCTAAGGGAACTAGATTTCTCCAATAACCAGGAGCCACAAATGTAGCAAAATCCTTTGCAAAGATTTGTCTTTAAAATAGCTCAAAAAATTTTCAATTCTTTGCCCTATAGGCTTTGAGTGCTCGTAGTGTGCAGGAGATATGGCCTTCATTTACCAGAAGTATTCATTAAGTGTCCGGATTCATCTCGCACCAATGTTGTCCAGTCTCTTGAAGGGATTTCTTTCCATTTCCAAAACATGAACATAGAGGAATCGTCCTCAATTTCATAGAAAGTCATAGAAGAGGAACAGATATTAGCCTATAATCATCCATCTGAAAAAGATTTTTTCATTCAATACTTTAGAGTTCGGCCTTCATATCTTTCATCTCTTGGCAGGCACTTTTTTTTCTTTTTCTTTTTGCTTTTGATTTTGGATTTTTCTTTTGATTTTGCTCTTTTTCTTTTTCTTTTTCTTTTTCTAACTGAGCCACCCTTCACCTTTGAGGGAAATACCTCACCACCCCAAAGGCTACTACGAAGCTCCACCATTTTGGTGGTTGTGTAGTTTTGTCTTGTGCAATATCGTGCCTATTGGGCTTTCTACTGAACCCGTGTAGCGAGCTTTGGGCCGGCAGCTCCCAGACCAGTTGGCCTTAGGGTACCAGGTGTAGAACACCCCTCGGACTTACTTGCTCGAGTTCAGAAGGCTTCAGGCCACGACTAGACAAAAGTTCATAGGTCACATGATTTCGCAAGAGAGACGCAAATCAGCTATGCGCCTTCTCAGTACTCTCACGTATTGACCTAGAGGAACGACTACACTTGCCCCGAGCTCACCCTCAACTCTCATTTTGCTACCTGCCAAGATTTTACAGGACACTAGGGCTTCATTCTCATAGCATTCTCCTGCTAAACCCTTGCAGATGTTTGATTGCTAAGGCTAATAGCTTTTTCTAATCCTTGACTTCCTCAGTGTCATCAGATTCTCCCACACTGTTCACATCGAGGATCTTTCCAGTTTTACCTCTCGTTGACTGACAACAAAAGTTTCAAACTTCAACCTTCTCCTTAAAAAAATACTTAAGAAAAAAAGAAGGTATACCATTGTGCATGAAAGTCCTTTTGAACAAATATAGGGCTAAAAACTTTTGGAAAACTGCCGACATCAAATGATACATTGTCCAGATAAGGAGTCTCTCTTTTCCCCATAGATAGGGTGTTTGTGAAACTGGAGTGACCCGTGTAATGGGTTTTGGAGGGATGTAAAAGAGTAGGCTCCATCACACTCTCCTATAAGGTCCTCTACAAAAAAGGAAAAGCCTAGAGGCTACAAGTCCTTGGTACATATGGGCTTCTTAGTGAACAAGGGTTCCACAGATAGTTGGAACGAAAAGGTTTTTTTTCCCCAAAAGTAAGCTTTGGAGTAGTTGGCCTAATCAGGAAACTTGCAAAATCATTTCACAAAAAAAGATAACAGCAAGGTAGGAACATATACTTCAAAAGCAACTGTAAGTTTGGAAAGAAAAGAGCCCTTAGAAGTGAGGGTGTGACAATGCTAAAGAATAGACCACCAAAATAAAAGTGAGCACCAACCACAAGCAGGAGTTGCAAGATTGCTCAAAATATTTTCACCCCTAAAAAAATTCCTCATATCATGACAAAATTTTGCATAGAGAAGACAACGACAAAAACACAAGAAGAAAATAGTGACTGTAATAATAAAAAAGCAAACGCATGTTTGACAATAGGTTCTGAAAATGGAAAATCATTTTTCAGCCTGTCATTTGGGTGGGATTGTCGATAAGTATTCTTAAACAATCAGGTATAAGAGAAAGAAAATTACTGAGACATGCTGAAGTTTGGCATGACTGCTGAAAAGAAGTTGTCCTCACTGGTTTCATAGAGGCTCCTCCTTCCTGCAATTTCAATGTTGCTCAAAAGTGAGAATGCTAGATGACAACCAGCAAGCACAAATTTTTTAATCTAAGAACCGCATTGCACCAACTTAGACACCTTTATTGCATTTCATCTACTGCAATCAGTCAAACGAATGTACGAATATCAGCTCGTTCCTTAGTTGATTATACGCCTACACTCTCTAGCCTCACGTATTTCTGATTATATGCTGTAAATGACCAGAGATCTTAAATCCCCTCTTGGAAGGCAATATCACCTAAATCCCCTCACTAGTGTTTGTTGAGCCAGCTTATTATATCACAATAGAGCAAGATAAACGTAAGGAGAAAGTAGGAAGAGAACATATTCGTCTCTAATGTTCAAGATTAAGCTGTTTTTTAATTAGAGGATATCACCGAGCATTCATCTTGTCCAAAGTTTTAAGGATAGTTCTGAAAATTCAATCAAACAACAATGACAATTTTCCAAGATTTTCTATTCAATCTATTCCTGAAACTGAAGGTCGAAATTCGGGCTGACTTCTGGCTTCCTCGCAACCCCTAAATTCAGGACAAGCCCTGATGCAATTTAGTAGTTTTACTTTTTAGTACTTACCCGCAAACTAAAAGGTGAAGTAAAGAAGCCTTCAGATTACAGACACCATACAAATCTCATGATCAATTAACCGTTGCTGAAGGTCCAAAGTCATAGGATGATGAGAAAAACTATCGATTTTTCATGTGGTTAAGCTATACAAATCCATCCACGGGTCCTGCCTCTAGACAGCTATATCAATGACATAAAAATAAGAAAATGATCGAAAACAGCCTGTTCCTCACAGCAATTTTTTCTTGTTCTTTTTCAATTAAAACAGCAATCATAAATCAAAATTCTATACAATAATTAGAAACTACAAAGATTTAAGCTACATATGCCTGTGAAAGCGCAAAATTTATCTAAAAATAATGCAACCACCCATTGTGCACAATTAGAGTAGATAATAAAATTAGTAAACTCATGAACAGCTGATTTTTCCCATGACTCTGCAATTATCATCCACTAATGACATCAGATTATGAATAACCATAATAATCTCTGATCATCGCCCATTGGAAACTAAACTGAACGTGGACAAATAAAACGATGAAATTGAACATTAAAATTCAAATACGAACCAGGAGTCAGACAACAGAAAATCATGGTTCCGCTGATGCGAACACTCACATTAAAGCGTGGCCCCAGTCCGGTGCCATAGACGGCGAGAGGCCGAATCCGGCAGGCTGCAAGGATGAATCCATGAGCACACCATCTGAATCCGGATTATTTGCCTCCTGAAAGACCACGGAGCCGCCGCTGGAGACCGAGTTCCAATGGTTGCCGACCGACTCCACACCGGACTGGCAGGAGAGAGAGAGAAAAAACAGAAAGGGCCGAAGGTGCATCTGAGGATCTGAACGACGCCGACCGATCCACCGGCGGTAGAAAGAGGAAGAGGGAAAAGGGGAGAAGCAGAAAAAGGGAGAAAGCGGAAGAGGGAAAAGGGGAGAAAGCGGAAGAGGGAAAAGGGGAGAAGCAGAAAAAGGGAGAAAGAGAAAGAGCGAAAAGGGGAGAAGCACAAAAAAGCAAAGAGGGTGAAACGGTATTATCATTTCTTTTTATTAACGATAGATGGAGAATGTTTGGCAAGCTTTCCGTTTTTGAATTAAATTTGCTTCCATGCTTTCCTTTCGATGAGTATGAATAAGGTAGACAACTGGACTGTTGTTATCCTTCCTTTCAAATGTTGGTGGAAAGTCATAACCCAAAGCCGAAAAAAAAAGTTTGAACGCGCAGACACGAACCGAAGACTTTTGTAGCACTATCATACGCCACATAACGAAGAACCATATAAAATCCTACATATTTTACAACAAACATTGTGGTATTAGTTTTACAAATAAAAAAAATGTTCGAAGGCCAATTTTTTTTTTTTTAGAAAAAATCAACATATTTTGATGTTTTAGACATGCCTGGTTTGGCATATCTCGATCCATCTGTACTATGATTCATATCCAAAAAGATACATACCAAGACCACTGGTGCTAGGGAATGTCGTTTCGTTTCTAAGCCAAATATTTTGTTCTGAATATTATCAACATAAGGGTAGTTTAGTCTGCTTCCCACGTAGAGGGTGTTATGTTACACACACATGAGTTAGCTTAGGCAGGACAACTACATTCTTAAAATAAATGTTCTCCAATTTCTAAAAACTAAAAAAGAAAACTGCATATGCAAATAACCAGCATTAGTGGGAAGATGAGATTAATATGTACTCATAGAAAAAATCAAAGCATAGTTAGCATTGCAAGTATTGGTGAAATTATGCCAACATAGGCTGCCCAGGTACTGAACTCAATCACCCTCAACTAGATAGTCTATTCTTTAAATAGATCTTCTAAAACAGGCACGTTGATCTTGTTGGCAATAGACTTGCCAACAAACACCAGTACAATAGAAGTATTTCTTTTTTTTTTCTCTTGTTGTCATATGTTAAAGCATCAGTCCGTGTATGACCATTCTCATACAATAGGTTTTATCTTAAAACGGAAGCTTTTGGGTACTCCAAAAGGTAGGAGGTTGTCTTTGCGAATGATCATGATGCAAACACATCTACGGTGGTCAAGGAATTTCCAATATGACAATACCATTTGAATTATAATAAAGCGATACATGGAATTAATTTCACTAAAAAGTAAGCATTTTCCAATTTTTGTGCAAACTCAACTTAAAATCTCGGAACACACCACTGGTCTATACATTATTTTTTCTTGACTTTTTTCTAACTTAGAGGTTAAGACACCCAATTTTTGTATTAGAATCTTTGGAAGACCGAGGATTTGATGTATATTTTTTTTGTGACATCTAAATTTAGTATTGGGTACTCATATGGGCTGAAAATGGTGGCAGGCGCCACTCTTGAGTTGAAGAGAACAATTCTAAGTCCACCCAGGCCACCAACCTGCCCTCGAAAGGAAGGGTTTCAGCCCTTTCCATGTATCTTCCCCAAAACGGTAACTGGTAATTTGTAGCTTCATGTTAGAAACCAGTTGAGCGGATGATACTTCAAAAGATTAATCAATTTGATTGATTGATTGATTAATAATCACTTTAAAGAGTCTTTGAACGACGAAGCCTACAAATTTAGTGATATTTGCATATATATATAAGATGTCGGTATATGAGTGTAAGATGGGCTTCTTTCTACTCAACAAGCGGTCGGTACATGAGTATAAGATGAGATTCTTTTATAAAGTGTAGTATACGAGGACGAGTATGAATACCTTCATGTTGTCGTTGTATATATACAAGAAAATTTCTTGTCGAGTGAACCAAAATTGACTTAAGACTCTGATTCTTTCGAGCAACTTCCTCCTTTGTGTGCCTTCAACTCTTGCAACCTTTCCACAGAAGACGAATAGCCCTCGCCACCACAATCTCTAATCGTCATAGTACCGTCATCTGTCAACATTGTTGTCAGGCCATAGAATAGGAGGTGTGGATGACAAAACACCATGATCTTTGAGATGTGATTCCAACAGCCAATCAAGAGACCGGTCTCAACAAAGACACTTAACTATAGAAATGAGGGAGGAGTCAGTGAGAGGGTGTAGTACTTCCTTCTCATTTCCCTGGAGTTTTTATTGCTTATAGCATAAATATTAGCTAAACGTATAAACATGAAAATTCACACGTAATCGATGGAATGAATCATAAGACGGTTTCAGTCATCATCATTACGGCTCCGAGTAAGTCACACAAACGGCACTCAATTATGCAGGAGACGCATTTGGAACTTAATCTCAAATGCAACTCAAGTTTTAAAAACATTAGTTTTTTGCCACAAAGCCCTAGAGAGAAAGAAAAAAAAAAGACACTCAAAGAGTACTCAACCTCATGTAAAAACCAATTATTGCGTGGATAAGAAAGGGATGCATCGCATGAGACATTTCTTTGGTTGAAAAGGTTTGAAACATTTACCATAGCTTATAAATGTTCTCTTGAGGGACGTAAATTTTGTTTGTGTTTCTTTAATGATAACGTATACCGGGGATCAAAACAACCGGTATAAGACTATACCGATGGTAAATAGTACCGCTGTAGAGCTATAACGGTGACTCGTTTCGCCGCCTATAAAACTTATAGCGGGGCTAGGTGGCGCCGCTAAAAGCCTATTATACCGGTGATTCTAGCCACCGCCATAACGTTTCACCGCTATAAATCTATAACGGTGATCCTTGCCACCGCTATACGTTCCGTTAACCTTTCGCACATCCACACGTATGTACTAGTTCTAGTGACGCACACCTCAACGGCCGAGATGTGCACCTCAAGTGCCTACCTACCTCTGTCTCCCAATTAACGTCTGTATCTTTTTTTTTCATTTTTCCATTTTCATATTGTTTTTGTATACTTCTTTTCTCAGCCGCATGGTAGAATTAGATAAAATCGGTGAAGTTTGAATTTATTGAAAGTTATTAAATGTTAGTAAATGTAGCTTAAAAATCATAGAGGTTAATGAATTTATTGAACTTACTTTGACGAAACAAGTGCTTTTAAACCCCTGGTCGGTAGCTTTGTGAAGCGCCAACAATGCCATCATCACAGTTTGAATATACAAGAATACCAGACCCAAAAAAACAGATGTCTTCTACATTTCATCTTGAGAGGCTACTCTGGTCATCCATTGTGGGCTATAAACATTCCTCTTATATCCCTCTAACATTTTAAACCCCAGTGGCTTACAATTAGGAATTAGATGGAACAAATAACTCTCTCTTCTTTAGGCTACGCCATGTGTAGTCCCACAACTAGGACTAGACGCATTAAAGAGTCCAAAAAGGAACCAATAATTGCATTATGAGTTGTGAAACATAATAATAAAATTGAAATTTCAATAAAAAAAATACGGCTATCAAATTATAACTAAAGAACAAATAAAATGCATGAGTTACTTCTCAAACATAAACGAAACCCTATAATTACTAATTTAAAGTAGAATAACTTGAGGTTAAAATTCAACATGGGACCGTATAAACTGTACGTACATGTAATGTGCTGAGTGCATTGCATCAATATTCAACAACCATTGGATTGTGGTTTTTAAAAGTTTTCAATGTCAAGAAATACTTTAAAATAGTTTAAATTAATTTAAAAATGAAAAAATAAATAAATGCATACTGGCCCCGCATCTTATTGGCAAAAACCTGCAAGATACAATATTGGCTCATATGGTCCAACATAGAGCAATGTTAAAGCATTAAAGATAAATAAATGCATACCGGCCTCTTCTTTTTACATACTTAATTTAGAGTAATTAAAGAATAATCGTGGCACCCTCCGTTTGAAACGGAGACACCTCCACAACTCGGTTCTTAAAACCGAAACGAGACGTTCCCAACAACCCGGTTCTTGAAACCACTACCTCCTCCACCCATGACAACCTGAAACCGATACGCCTCTCACAACTCGGTTCTTGAAGCGAAGATGCCCCCATAACCCGGTTCATCTTTGCATAGTGAGAAGACAATGACAAAAAAGAAAATACGAAACTAAAAGTGTCTCCAAATTTCTCTAGATATCAACCTTCCAGTTTAAAATGCCTTAAGCTTGACCCTCATAATGTGTATTCTTTAAGCTTGTTCTGGTTGAAAATTCTCATGTGTCCTTTTTCATCATTTTATAAATGAAACGAGAATTAAACTTCAAGAAAATTATTTAAACCTTTCCTTTGCATGATTTTCACGTGAAACTATTTTAACCAATAATTATTACTTTTAAGATTTTTTGCAGCTTTGCACAATGATCAAGGCACAAACACAAACACACACACACACACACATGTAAACACCCATATCAAATATATATGTGTTTTGGATAGAATATTTACCTAAAAGGTGCAATCCCAAAGGGAATCGGCTGACTTCAGTATGGCTGGTCAATGATAAACTAACAAATCATAAGACCTCCTCAAGATGATCAATAACGCTCAACTCCCTGCAAAAAGCAATTTTTTTAGGATCATTAAGAAGCAGAAAGCATGCAAAAAACCTGGTATCCTGAAACCTCTCTTCTCATTTGAAGTCTTGGAAAGAAGCATGGGAGAAGGTAATTAGAGCAATGTGCATGACTGCACGTGTGTGTGGTTGTGTGTGAACTGGAATTTCATAAGCAGATCAATTATTTAACTTAATTTGTTGTTCGCTTTTGGCCTGTTTTTAGGTGTATCACTTAGCAACATTTATACCCAAGGCGGTTGTCACAGTGGAAACGGGAGTGGGCCTTGGCTATCCAGCGAAACTCCATGGATGTCGTTTCTTGCACAAGCAGATTTTATAGGTGTGCACTGTAAAGGGTTTTGTCACTGCTCCTAGAAAGATCCAGGCTTCGATTTTCATTCAAACTTGTGCCAGAAAGAAAGACGATCCCTTTTAACAACAAATGTGAGAATATCTTTAAATGTGACCAAAATATAACCAATAAATCAAATGGCATCTGGTATTCAAAAAATATGACCAATACATATGTCCTTAACTAAAAACAATCCATAGCTCTAGGTATTGTAATTGAGGTCGGGACCACCATGCCGTTTTAAAATTTGCCACTTTAAAAGGACATGATAAACTTGTTAATATCGGAAATACTTCAGACCTGCATCAGAAAGACACATGAATTATGTCTAGCTATCAACTGCTGCCATCTTCATCATAAAGACACATGAATTATGCCTAGCTATCAACTGCTGCCATCTTCTTTCTTCTTAAGAGATGCAAAGTTTTGGACATCCTTCCTATTATTTTTGAAAGCAGAAAAAGATTTATATAATAAGCATGAACACTATGCAATAAACAATAATCTCGGCATGTACTCATCCATACAAGCTGGAACAGCTATCAGATTCACATATGCAGTTATGCACATCAGCACATATGCCATGTGGAATAATAAAGGGTGGCTTCATATACTAAGGAACTAAGTTACATGCAGCAAGCACAATGAACCTACTTGCTTCTTCATCTGGACTTCACCACAGCCAGCGCAGCTGCACCTTTTTCTTCAATAAGTTTCCTGATGTGCTCCCGAAGCAAATCAGCAGCAACCTGCTACAGGAGGGGGAAAGAAAATGAATGAAGAATTTAAAATAGACCAGAAAGAAACAGGTCACTTTAATAAGAAAAAAAATCAACGAGATTAAGAATGACACAGGTGGGGGAAAGAAAATGAATGAAGAATTTAAAATAGAACAGAAAGAAACAGGTTACTTTAATAAGAAAAAAAATCAACGAGATTAAGAATGGCAAGAAACATAATTATTTATATCTGCAAAGAAACTGGAGAAGAAATTAACCTTATCAAGAAGTTAACACTGGATCTCTGTTCTTCGCAATTCAATAAGCTGGTTCTCATTGGCATCAGTTGATCAGATGAGTTAAAAAATTACATGGACAGATTCAAAGTACATCACCCTGAGATAGAATATGAGGGGCATTTAGATAATTAAGACACTAGCCAAAATCTAGACGAGACATGCTAGATTAGAAATATTGGCATATTTTCCTTTTCCTTTAATTATTGAAAGCAAGAAAACTTCACCGGAGTTTGATGAGCTAAATTCAAGCATGCCTTGGGCAGAGCAAGCATATAAGTCACATGGCCAAGCCTGAACACTACTATGTATTCAGAGCATGCTACCTAAGAACACAAAATTTGAAAATAAAGCCAAAAGAATGAGAGATTCACCTAGGCTGATCAATTTTAGATTCTCTGAGTATAATTTAACAGCATCCCGAATAAGAAATTCAACCTAGCAAAAGGAGACTTATGAGAGGAATGTGATTACAAAATCAGTTTCTGAGTTGATACTTGATAGTTGATACATCACCGAAACCAGATACAAAGAGCATTACTAATACATTTGAATTTTAAATTTCGGAGAACACCGGAAGATAAGACAATATTAATAGGCGATACACATGCAGATATGAAAGCATTGGACACAAGATTTCCATGTTGCAAATGTGCCTTAAATTTAAAACCACAAGCAACAAATTAAAATTATTAACACCAGCAGTGAGGACCATTTGGTGCATTAAGAAAGCACAAGTATCACCATAGAAAGCATTACTAATTGGTTTTACGTGAGGGGGAGTATATTTCCTCCTCCTCTTCTTTTTCTTCTTCCCCTTTATTCGCTTATTTTGGAGAGAGAAGAAACAAGAAGACGAAGACTGTGCAACAACTGTTGGAATCACATCTCAAAGATCATGGGGTTTTGTCATCCACACCTCCTATTCTATGGCGTGACAACAATATTGGATTGTAGCGAATCCACTTGCAACCTGCGTTATACCCTATGTTGTCCCTCCTCCTCTTTTGCTTTGTTCTTCTAATCTTTTTTTTTTCTTTGCTTTTCATTTTTTGTTGCTGACTCTCCCAGCAGTTTGCATCGGGGGCTTATTTGATTCAGTTGTTGCTTTTTGTTTTCTGTCTTGAAGTGTTGAAGGTTTTTGCTTTTATTTGGCATCAAATACCTAATAATTAGTTTACTACATATGATGTGTTTACGTACAGACTCTTATGTAGCATCAAATAATTGATTTATAGCATTACCATGCTTTTCATTCAAATTAAATGAAAAAGAACGAGTGGGAAGTACAGTAAGATGAGCATTATTAGTCCCAAGCAGCAAAAAGACAATAGTTACAAGGCAAGCACATACATGTCCATTAAGTCCTATAATAACTGAACTCAGAAGTGGAAACCACACAAGTGAGTATTATCCAATATATATCTGTTTTGGATAGAATATTTACCTGAAAAAGGTGCAATCCCAGGAGGGGATCGGCTGACTTCAGGATGGCTGGTCAATGATCAACTAATAAATGATAAGACCTCCTCAACTCCATGCAAAAAGCAATTTTTTAAGTTCATCAAGAAGTAGAAAGCATGCAAAAAACCTGGTATCCTGAAACCTCTCCTCATTTGAAGTCTTGGAAAGAAGCATTGGAGAAGATAATTAGAGCAACGTGCATGACTGCACGTGTGGTTGTGTGTGAACTGGAAATATACTGATTCAAATATTTAATTTTATTATCCACAAGATATTCACAAGAAAAGTAACTAGAGTTCAATGACACTCACATGGAGGGGCTATCGATGAATATAGGAATTCGTTGGCGATGAAGGATAGCAAATGCAATGTTTTTTATCATGCCCATCCACCGCCACATATAGGCTGATTTTTTTTCCCTTTCTACACAAGAAACAACTGCAACAGCAGTAACCTCAGGCTCTTACGTTTCTTCCTCTTTCTTTTTGCCCTCAAAGCTTTAGACATTGAAGTATGTAATTTTAATTTCATAAGCAGATCAATTATTTAACTTAATTTGTTGTTTGCTTTTGGCCTGTTTTTAGGTGTATCACTTAGCAAAGCCCAGCAACGGCGGTTGTTACAGTGGAAACGGGAGTGGGCCTTGGCTATCCAGCATAACACCACATTTGAAGCTCCATGGATGTCGTTTCTTGCACAAGCAGATTTTATAGGTGTGCACTGTAAAGGGTTTCGTCACTGCTCCTAGGAAGATCCAGGCTTCGATTTTCGTTAAAACTTGTTCCAGAGCCCTTTTAACAACAAATGTGAGCATATCCTTAAATATGACCAAAATATAACCAATAAATCAAAGGGCATTTGGCATTCAAAAAATGTGAACAATACATATTCCCCTAACTAAAAACAATCCATAGCTCTAGGTATTGTTATTGACGTCTGGATCACCATGCTCTTCATCTGGACTTCACGACAGCCAGGGTTGCACGACTTCGCATTAGAAATATTGGCATTTCCCTTTTCCTTTAATTATTGAAAGCAATAAAACTTCACCGGAGTTTGAAGAGCTAAACTCAAGCATGCCTTCGGCAGAGCAAGCATACAAGTCACCTGGCCAAACTGACATGCTACCAACAAACACAAAATTTGAAAATAAAGCCAAAAAATGAGAGATTCACCTAGGCTGATCAATTTTAGTTTCTCTGAGTATAATTTAACAGCATCCTGAATAGGAAATTCAACCTAGCAAAAGGAGACTTATGAGAGAATGGTTGATTACAAAATCAGTTTATGAGTTTGATACATCAACAAAACAGGATACAACGAGCGTTACTATACATTTGAATTTTAAATTTGGGAGAACACTGAAGATAAGACAATATTAATAGGCGAGCCACTGTTTACCTAAAGAATGATA